>NC_061517.1:18355000-18462500 GCF_022379125.1 Scophthalmus maximus | reverse complement strand
TCTATAATTTATAATCCAAAGGGCCCTCCCTGTGTGTGTGTGTGTCTTTTTCTAATACTGTGGACATGAGTCATACTGGAGTGGCAGATGTTCCCGTTTGTTAACCCAAGTAGAATGACCTGCTCCTTAAGGCGCATTCTTCCTCTCCTCCTTCCATATCCAGTGACCGCCGGCCTAAAGGCCATTGTGGATGTTTAAGGAAGCGCAGAGGAAAGAACGAAAGGAGACAGAGCTTAGAATAAAGTTGCGGTGGATTCCTGAGGGCCTGAGGAGGCGAGGTCGTCCTCCAGGCTCTGACTGGAGGACGACCCCCCTGCCACCCACCCTCCCACCCCGGGCTGCTCAGAGCCTCCATTCAAAACCACCTGTTGACTCAGTTCCAGATGACCCTACTGGGCTCACTGATATCAGATGAGATGGAGAGAGGGAGAGGAGGAGTGTGTGAAAACAAGCTTTTTATGTTTACCCATGCATGCCTTCGTGTTTATGGGAACGGGCCCTCCTGCTTTTTTTAAAAATCAGAGCAAAAAGCGAAATACAACAAGTGGGAGAATGAATTATGATGTTAAACCAAACAAAACACATGCATAAAAGTTCCAAAACTTCTCATTTGCACTCAAGACAAAGAAGAGCTGCTCTTTATTAGATGTAGATATAATACTACAAATGATCAACTATAGGGATGACAGTATTTATTTATTTTGGTTGTGCAATCAGTTTTACACATGGACCAGGAAGAAATAAATATATGCACGGGAAAAAAAAGGAAATATGTGTCCTTTAAGTTTGAAAAAAAAGTGAATCAATAAAACATTTTAAGATTTTAATTGTACGCTGGCGAAACCCAGCGTGTTCCCATCGGGTGGTTTCATCACTCCAGCATGTTCTAGATCCAGTTTCGCCCCAGAGAGCGAGGCGTCCGGGAGGCATGCTGATGCCCCAACCACTTCAAATGGCATCCTGCGATGTGAAAGAGCGGCGGTGCTACTACAAGCCCCCCCCCCCCCCCCCCAGTGTTTGAGGTCCGCACCCACTCTGCCCAAACACCCCGTAAAAGAAAACTAACTTTGGCCACTTGTAACCGCGATATCTTTCTTTTTTCCGGTCATGACCCAAAGCCCGCGACCACAGGTCGGATTGTAAATCAACTGGTAATTTGAGAGCCTTCGACCTTGTGCACCATGTCGCTCTCCCTCGAGCACATCGTGTACACAAAACATAACATAACTCCAAAGCCAGCCGCAAACCCCGGTGTGTAGAGTCGGTGTACCTTCAGCTGGGTTTTCGAAGAACTTCCAATGGCTCAATAACAAAGTCCAAAATTGGGGGTTTTTCCGCGGCGCAGCAGGCCGAGTATAATCCGCAGTCTGTCTGCGAGGAACCCGCCAAACACGGTGGGTCGAACGCTTGAGCGGTGGCAGGTAAGTTTAAAGATCAACAGTAAGATCAACACTTGCCGTTTCCGTTCCCCTCCTCCCTCCAAGGCAGCTTGCCTGCAGCAATTAGCGACAGGTGATTGACAAGACACAGAAACTCAGCCCTCTCATGCTGAGCTGATTTCACTTGCTCCGACGCCCGAGCCGCAGACTGACGTTGAAAAGCAGGGGATCGACGGCTGCGCCAAGATTCTGACATTTTCATGATCTCCCAACACGGTGCTTCCTTGAGCGGAGCACGCGCAAAAGCTCGACATGTAAAAACCCAATAACCACGGGACTTGATCTCCTCCAATCAAAGATCCAGCCTTATCTTTGACTCTTCAAACGGTTGGTCAGCCATGAATATTCTTCTTTTGAATGAACTCAGTTGACGTGACTCGTGCCTCATTTCCTCTCTTTGGGATGCCACGAAAAGGTCCTGCCCCCTGCTCAGAAATCTCTGTCGAGTCTGCAAGTTCAATCTCCGCTGCTGCAAAAACCCTCAGCATTGTTGTTCGCACTCTCTTTATCATCACATCTCCATTATCTCACAGCTGTAACTGTCGTCACCGCTTGGGCCTGGATATGTGCGAAGCCCTGGGGGCAGCACCCCCCCCCCCACAATAGGCCCTGATGTCACCTCCTGTCACAGTGGCGGCGGCAGCAGCAGCACCTGTCCCGGCGGTTGGAGCCCACCTCCCCTCAGCGGTCTGTGGTCTGCTGAGGTAGGCATGTCAGGCACGTCCAACTCCGACTGCGAGTAATGGAGGGCTGTTATGCCAATGAAAGTGTTGGGACAGCTGTGTGTGTGAGTGTGTGTGCGTGTGTGTGTGTGTGTGTGTGTGTGTGTGAAGCTGGTCGGGAAGCTGGGTGTGCATTTAATCTCCTCCATGTCTAATTATTTTGACTATCTATAAGTGTTAATAAAATAAAAGATACAGCACAATACAATATTGTATTTTGTACAATTTTGAGTATTTCCATTTGATGCTATCTACACATCTACTTCACTACATAAATAAACATATGACCCGCTCAATTGAATGCATTGTTATAGATGTAAAGCCTAATCCTCATTTTCATGTTAACAATGTATCTACTGACTGTGTGTGATTTGAAATGGCTCACTACTAGTGACAGAAACACTCAACTAAGATAAAATAAGATAAGATAAAATAATCCTTTACTTGTCCCACAGCAGGGACATTTGCCGTGTTACTGCAGTAATTCCAGTTCTTTTAATGTTTGTGAAAGGCATCTGCACTTGTTGCGTCCTTGTGCAAGATTCACAATCTGTACTTTCAATCGGATTTTCTTGATCAAACCAATTTCTGCACCCAGCAAATTTGTGACTTATTGTTTTTTTTTCTCCCACAATGCCCTCACATTACATCACTAAAATAATATGACAGTGTTACAAATTAGTCATCGAGGTTAACCGCACGCTTCATCATCACTCGAGACAGCACACGTGTTTTAAGTCCTATTGATTGAAATCTGCTTTTAAACTATATTTTGTTTATTCTGGAGAGGCAGTTTCAATCCGGTTCAAATGTTCCTGCTTCAACAGATCAGTACAGACAAGTGACTATCGGGCACCATCCAAAATGCTACTGTCAATTTTTGTTTAAATGTTGGAGCAGGTGAAAGCGACATAGGGAAATGGGGTGTACAAAAACAGGCCTCTACCTCAGCAATCTGTGGAAGGGTGGCATTGTTTCCTTCAAAGTAAATAAGGGACAAGTATTGACATATATGTCGGCACTGGTGACTGGCATGAATACATTTGTTGGATTACAGATGTACGGAAGAATTGGTCAGGTTTATAGTGATTGTCTCTGAGAAGTCCTGGACCTGAATGACGCAGCTTTGATCAGACGGCACATGGGTAATGACAGCCGCACGGCGGCGGCTGTAGAAGTAGCAGTAGTCGTGACCCAGTGCAAGTTGTGGCAGCGGTTGGGAAAAGTATCCGTGGGTTCCACTGGAGAGATGTTTTGTCCGATTGCGTAAGATTCTGTTTCTGTTTCCACACCGCGAGCACAAAATGCCTGCGGTAAATACAAAATACTTGCGATGCCTTTCAGTTATGTTTCTGTCGTGGAAATAGTCAAAATAAATGTTTTCAAAAGCAAACGAGACAAAATGTTTGGAAGTCCTACTTAAAAGTACCCACACCTGAATCCTCACGGGCTGCCACTCCTAGGTGTGCCAACGACAATGACAAATTGTCCAAAACAAAACAAAAAACTTTGCGGTTGCAGATCAGGTGATATTGCAAGGCGAGGCATGCGTGTGTGTGTGTGTGTGTGTGTGTGTGTGTGTGTGTGGGCAGATGTGAAATTCCTGCATGAGAGACGGTATCACTTTACTTCCATTTCCACGGAGGAACTCAGGTGGAGCCTGTTCTTTGCCAGAAAAAAGGTATGGAACTTCCAGAGTCGTTTAACCTCTTGCCACCATAAACACACCTAAAATGACCTTCCAGATGGCAAATTACTATGAACACACACCCCCACACACACACGTCCACTTTCACCGGTGGCGCTGTCAGAAGTGGCTGCTGCATTGCAGTGTTTAGACAGCCTCCCTGCAGCTGCTGCATCCATACTTTCAAGTGTGGGAATGCAGGGTGTGTGTGCATGCTTGCATGTGTGTGTGTGTGTGTGTGTGTGTGTGTGTGTGTGTGTGTGTGTGTGAGCAGTGTACAGTACAGGCAGGTGCATTCTTGTACCCGCTCGCTTCTCTCCCATGTCAGAGAGTCGCCGGACACGAGCTCGCTGCGGCCGGGAGCTGCTGGTGCTGGAGGACTGTGGCGAAGGTGGTTCAGCGGAGCGATGTGTATGACAGCTGTCTGTGGAATGGCAGGCCTTGTCGGTGGCTGTCCGTCGGGAGCCGCCTCGCCAAGAGCCTGTTCTTGCTTGTTGATCTCTTCCAACCAACACCAAATACCACAGCGAGTCTCTCTCTGCACCTGTGAGGGCCGACGAGGTCTGCCTGCAACCACGTGGGCGTGAGGAAAATAAAGCCTCATAATGAATGGGAATTTCTGAGGTGCATATTTTTGCTCTCAGTAACTCCCGCCCACACATGTTCCCGAGTGGATCTGTCCAGTCTGTTTCCGACTATATTCTCACCTGCCCAGCCCACAAAGGGATCAGGGTTTAGACTCATTCCCAATCACCTGCACAACCTGGTTTCTGCCAGTAACCTGGTTTCTCGAGGGCCTGTGAACAGAGTGTGGAGTCGCCATATCTGACTGTAGAACAGGAATCTGCAAACACACCAGGGGCCTGTGTACAAAAAGTGATGCCAATCAAACAAAGACATTTTGAGACATTTTTACCAGATAATTGGAAAAACTCGACCTTGTGCAAGAGGAAACGTCAGGGGATCACCAAAATCCCTGAGGTTCAACCCCTGGTGACCATGAACGTCTGCACCGAACTACATGCCAACCCATATATATTTCAGGAGCAAATATCCACATTGCTATTGTGGTCATAACAAGTATGCAGCATCACTGAAGTCCCCATAGAAAAAAAATTGATATAATATAAATTATTATCAGTGGTACAGTAAAAAATTTAGCTCCGTCTTTACCTGCAATAATAAAGTGATTGTCTCAAACTGACGCTTCAATAATTACAATCATTTGACTTGATTATTGAGCAGCAACAACTGGTTGATCAACAGGAAATGAATCAAGCAACTCATAATGTATTATTAATCACACAGGACATTTGCAGGTCTCATGTTTGTTTGAGGGAAATTATCACTGGCCTTTTGTTTTTGCTGTTTTCTGTCATTTTATAGACAAAATTGTGGCAAAATAAGTACATACAAATAAAGCACGGATTAACTAATAACGAGAATGTTTTCTGTATGAGTCGTTTTACTTTAAAAACTTTGAAAACTTTATTTTGTGGCATATATATTTGTACCGTTATCCGAGTAGATTGTCCGACTTTTACTCGCAACAGTATTTCTACACTACACATTCCTATTGGTTCTTTTACTTCATCACAAACCCTTATGGGATGTAGCCATGCGGATGAATTTTTGTTCTAATCTGCTGATATATCAGTTTCTGAGATTTCCGTCGCCACCCAAATACAATGGAGGTCAATGGAACAGCGTTTGCAGTGATCGAAGCACTGACGACAGACTCAGGATAATCCTCAAATCATGATTTAATTGACGTTGACATTTTTCTTGGGCGATATTTTGTGCCGACAAAAGCCGCCCTTTGGTGAAGCGGGTTAAGGCCGCGGCAAACGTGACGGCTCGCAAGTGGGACGTGAGTCGGTTAAGCAAAGAAACGTACGTCTAACTTTACAAGCAAAACGATAACGCTAATATAAAATTCGGACTTTTTGAAATGGGATTTCACCAGTGAGAAATGTTCTGGAGCCAGCATCTGCTAACCATTAGCGGCGCTGCACCTTGAGGCAGCTCTCCGCCGACTTTTGGCCACGGTGCCGGCTGCTTGATTGGCCCAGATGTAACTCTGGTGTCAGGTATGATCAGCTCTCCTCTGTCCAGGGGGAAGCTTTGTACCCTCGTGAAGAAATGTGATCTTCTAACTCTCTCGTCCCTTCGGTTTCTTTCACACGATACATCAGAGAGAGGCTCGCCTGGTGAACATAAGTCTGTGTGCAGCTCGCTGACGCCGCCTTTGCAGCATTTTTAAGCGTTGACGTTCCTACTTTTAAGACAAGTCACATCCTGATGGCAACTTTTATGACTGCCAGGATTCCGAGCATCGGATATATAAACGGTCTTCTTTTTAATACCCATGCACAATTACTTGCTTCGTTGTTTGCACAGGAAGTCCAACTGCACATGGCTTCTTTTCCCTACCTGGTTACTCAAAGCCACAAAAGAGTGCTCATTTGTCTGAAAGAAATTCAGAGTGAAGTGGAACAGGACTCTTCCAACAAACAGTCGTTCTGTTTGCTCTCTGTTCAAAAACAAGAGAGAAATGAACCCAGTCTGGGAATGAGGAGCAACTTCAACCAACCTCCTATTGCTATTGTCAGAGACACAGCGTTCCGGTTTACACAACTTAAAAGGCTCCAGAGCTCCCTCACCAAGACATAAATCTATGAGAAACTAGACTTTGGTAATTGCCTAAATCTCTGGCGAGACCACAGCCTTCCATAAATCATAACAAGGTTGAGGTTTGAGGGCGGCAGTGATATTCTTGTAAACAGCTTATAGCTTGTTAGTGCCCTGGATGCTTTCGCAGAGACGTTGGAGAGACCAGCATAGCAGAGAACAATTAGCCGTCCAACAAACACACACACACACACACACACACACTGGAAAAGAACACTACTGGGGAGCCCTGACTGTCCTCATTAAGCGACTTACTTTGTGTTTTTGATTTCTTTCTCATTTCCACTTGAGTGTTTTCCAGTTTTATAATAAATTCCAACCCCGTAATGTTCCCTGTAGTGTGCTCAGTGCTGAGCGGCCGGGGCATGCCCAACAATCAACACACCCCGACTGGCACAATAGGTCCTTGTGCTCGAAGAGCTTTTCAGCAGGAGCTCAGGCACATGCAGTCCGTCTTCAGACCTGCGCCCACCTCATGAGAACTGAGGCCAGTTTTTTTCGCCGAGCGAGCTCAATCTCAAGTCTCTCACACTTATTCACAACCGGCTGACAGATTGGGTTCTGGAGGCAGAGGGTGGTTAAACCCAGAATAGATGGCGGGTGAAAAAAAAGAAAAAGAAAGAGAAAAAACAACACACAGGCCTGTCTTTTATTTTCCACTGAAACATCTCTCTTTTTTTTCTCCCCCTAACATCAACTTCGCATCTCCCTGGAGCCGGATCGCGACCCGAAACCCTGCCGCTCCGGGGAGGAAGGAACGGAATATATGGACCATGGCACTATATTTAACTACTGCTTATTTGAATTCAATAGTAGCCAATGGTCAGTTAAAGGGAGACTAGACAATCTTTTTGGGCTTCAACTTGCTCTACGATGTTAAAACTGATGGCACAGTGAAATGGCGATACAAAAAAACGACACCATCTACGCTCATAATTGGCCTCCTATAAGTCCCGCTTCCACAATGTTATTCTCTCGGCCACCGGCTTGCACGGAAAAAATGACGACTCGATTCACGGTGCAAAGGAACTGCGTCACCCGTTGTGTAACCAAAACGGGGAGGAGAAATTGCCAAAAAACAACTAAACCTCGCAAGAGGAAAAAAAAAGAATCCCCTTGAGACAAATTACAGATAAAACGAGAGTGAACCTCAGACGGACAGAGCTCCGGGACTTGGGAGGCTCCAGTAAAACACCCGGCCTAATTATTAATACTACCAAATGTTTAAGTCAAGGTTATTTAAATTAAAATCAATTTGGATTTTTACGGTTGTCTTCTGCTTTGGACAGTAGCCAGGCTGCTGGCATTTAGTTGAGTTAGTTTAGTAAGCCATGATGCTATCGCTGCCGCTAGCTAAGAGTAAAATCAGTGTTCATACTTTTTTCTTCTCCCTGGTTGTCTCTAAAATAGTGTTGACAACTTCCTCAGGAGCTCTGAGGCAAAGTTCCTGCGTCCTTACCAGGCAGTGACCAAACTGTAATACCACCTGGAGCCACTAGGGGCGCGACACTTGTCTGTTGCCTCATGTATCACACATTTATGGTGTACTGTGCATGTGCACTTGATTGTTTTGTTATTTTAAAATGAAAACATTTGAAAGATGTGAGGTATTTGCGTAAAGACCTTGATAATATACTGTATATGTTTTTTTAAATCTGCAAATCAGAAAATTAGATCAAAAGTGAGAGATGGAATATGAGACCTTGTGTATTACATCACAGATATCAGATTGCAACTGGGCCATGATGTCAGAGGAAGGTGTTGTGTTTACGAGGCGTGAGTCACCCGTACAGCTGCACAGTGCTGCCTGTCCACACCTATGTGTGTGTGTACCGTCACCCCGTCAGTCACCTGGTCTAGTTCTACCTGTTGTCCACTGTAGAGTGGCGGCCTGACTCCGACCTCTCCTGTTCATCCCGGAGGAGCGTTCTCACTTGACATGGGACGGGTGTTGTGGGTCGGCTGTGCGTCGTCTTGTTTGCACGACAACTCGTTTGCAGGGTCGCAAGATGGATTGAAAGCTAAATCGCACTACGGAGTGTTTAAGAATTCATAAACCGACGGGCGTTTTTTGCAGTGAGAGCACCTTGTGAACATTTTCTTGATAGAGCCTGTGTGTTTATCTCCACGACCTTTGCCCCCTGTTCCTCCCGGCTGCAACGCTCCGACACGTCCGCTGAAACACTAAAGCACCATCTTATCAAGTTCATTCCACGCTCTCTCTGAAGCGTGTGGTCACATTAAATCTCCCGGATGAAAGCATCAGGCTCCAGTGTTTGTCCGCCAAAACATTCCCCCTGATCAGTTATTTTACCATAACCAAATAGCGATGTCAGCGCAGGAAACAAATGGACGTGGAAATCAGCCACGTCTCCTTTGTGTCAGTGACTGTTTTATTAGAGGAAATGCGTCTCTAGTTGTCCCGTTCCCACAGTAGTGTCTGTTCTGGACGGTTGAGGCCAGTGGACACATGGACACAACTCTCGACCGAGCTGAGGATCAACTGCCGTCCAAACAGCTTTTTCCATAAGATTCGAGATTTACTGGTTGTTACATTTGTAATAATGCCAGAGATCTTGCCATAACTATGCTGAGTGATCTTGCATTTAAGTTCATGGAGCAGCAGCGTGAAACAAATATTCCTGTTGCTTTTTGTGCTTCCTTCCACAGCGATTGGTCCATTGGTTGCAAACTAACGAGAAATCAAAGTAAGCTACTTACTAGTGATCAAAGTATGTGATGGATTTCATAAAAGCTTCCTTTTCTGTTGGTTTAGTCTGCACTCATGTAAGGACAAATTGTCCAAACACCAGCATGAAATGTAACGCAGGGAGCTTGATGCCAAAAAAGACACAAACAGCCAAACAAGCACTTATCAAAGTGTCTGAATGAAAAAAAGAAAAAAAAACTCTGAATTTTACACATTCTTTTCATTTCTCGCTAAAATTGGCTTTGCAGAGTGTCATCTTGTGGCAAGGGAATCGAAGAGGAGAATAGCTCAGAGGTATGAAGGAGGTCTACTTTGAGGACAAGGGCACATGACTCCTCCTCGACTCCGCTCCATCGCCCCAAGGGCAGAGCCTGTAATCTTAGAGGAGCTGTGAATCCACACAAGAGCGAGGGGGGGCAAAAGGAAGTATCTTCAATTTCCTACCCGTCTCGCCTTTTTCACTGCCGCGCGTCCCACGCCGATCTGGCACAGCGTGCGTCAATTAACATTCCAGGTCTTGTCCCGTCAGGTCACTATAAATCATTTGTGCACCACCTCTTCTGCATGGTCAGACTCCCTTCCCTCTAATGTAGGGCGTACTGACGGGACAGCGAAACTGAATAAATCACAGGCGTGACCCTCTCTGCCCCCCTTCGGGGTGCTCGACCACCAGCCCGGGCTGCTGCAGCCCCTTCGACCTCAGTGTCCTCCTCTGCCTCGGCCCGCCGCCTCAGACCTGGGGGTTGGTGATGAAAAAGAACAGCTCGCGATGTACTGCAGCCGTTTGTTTTGCTGCGTAAGCGACATGTGATACGTTTTCTAGAAAACTAAAAGCCACACAGTGAGCGGGTGTTTCTTCACTGGCCGTCTGTGTGTGATTGTAATTAATTGCAAAGGAGCAGTTCCAAAAATAAAGGAGAGACGCTGCAGGCCCCTGACCACCAAACTTTCCCAAATACAACTCTGATTGCCACTAAATCCCTGCAGGCCTCACCCCCCTCTGGGGAATCTGTCAGCCGGTGGACTCTTGAATTTTGAAGGGTACAGCCGGAAACCCTAATGTTCAAGCCGCAGTCTTAAAATTCCCCCCGAAAAAACCACGGGGCCGCTCGCCTCGGGGATGAGTCTCGAGGTGCTGCCGCTCTGACAGCCATGCGGCTCACTCGTCCAACTCCACGGCCATTTTGACACTGCTCTAAAAAAAACAACGACTGAGCCACGTTGTTTTAGGATTTGTCACGGGCATCCATGGCTTGTCATTTCATGTGTATTCGACACAGGACTGTGTGGGCAGACGGACTATATATACGCATAACGCCCGTTGTGTTATCCTTATGTGTGGTATAATGCTTATAGATGTCCGTTGTCATCATCTATAAATAATCAGAATAGGAACATAAGAGGAGAGGGATGACCTGAGTATGTTCCCACCAGTACTCATTATAGTACAGATACAGTGAGCAGACCTATGCATGTAATCTTTCCTAACCAAGACAGACATGTCAAGGCAAGATCCCCCACAGATCTCTCTGTGACACACCAGAAATAAGCCCAGGACGAGCTGGTTGGCAAATAAGCACAATGGACGCCAATCAAAGACAAAGTTCCTAGTAGCTCGGGGTATTTTTAAGACCTTTCCGAGGGTGCATTTCTTGTAATACCAACTTTGCTCCAGGCAAAACAATAAGTCACGTCATGACAAAACTTTGAACAGATATTTAAAAACGGGAAGTAAACGAAAAAAAGTTTGACGTCTCACTACAAGAACTGTGTCCCAGCCACGGAGGGAAGTCCTTCACTGACATCTTCTGACGGCGGGGCGGACTGCAGCACTCAACTGAACTCTCCTCCTCCTCCTCGGCTGAGGAAGAGTTGCAACATGTTGCAGACCTGAGTTGCATGCCTCTGCATCAGGGAACGGAAAACGTGGTGTATCTCGCAGATTGAAATTGCAGCAATGCGAGTCATTTTGCTCTAAGCAAAAACCATAACCATCTAAAGAAAAGACACCAAACCAGAGTGACTGACCATTTAATGATCTTCAGAAGTAAGTTAAACAACAATTTATTTTACAGTTTAAAATGTCCTCATGGAGGAACAGCAAAAAATACACTCAAAATGAAGATTGATCAAAAGACAGTTTTCCTATTAATCACCGTTTTAAGTTTTTTTTTTTCCTTTTCATTTGTTTATCAAAAATTATAAGTGCCTTCAACATAACCATGAGAGTATACAGCTTGCAGTCATAGAAATATTTACACCACAAAACTGGCAAGCGTGGTTTTTACTTTCAGCATCGGTTTTCACACTCCTCCTTTCCCGTCTCTTTCAGACTGCTTTGTTTTGTTGCACAAAACAAAAATAAGGACCCTGAAGAAAGACAAATATAAAAAGGGGAAAATTACACAAGAGCACAGATTTAAGGACATCAGTATTTACAACTTCGGCTCCAGGAGACAGTTCAGGGAAGGGATGGAGGCAGAGGATCAACACATCCAATAGCGGCATGATGTCAAGTTCAAGTCACATTCTTTGCCTTAATGATTTTTACCATGATTTGAAAATAAAGCATGCTATATAGCAAATCTGTCATGAAGTCATGGCTTAAATGACCTCAGGGTGCAGAATGATTTCCAGACAGCAGGGGGCGGTAGAGGACCACATCGCAGAGAAGGAAAATAGGAATACAAACGGAAGATGCAACCCCTACAATACAATACAATGGTTCCTTCGAAACGAGGATACAATTTCAAAATATAAAATCACTGTAGTAACAGAGTTGGGTTGATGAGCAATACCAAAAAAAAAAGAAAAAGGAAAAGGAATCAAGTCTGCCCTCTGAGTGGCAAAATACAAAGTCACATATGAAAATAGGTTCTGAACAAATTTTGTTTTAGAAACGTGTGTGTGTGTGTGTGTGTGTGTGTGTGTGTGTGTTTGTGTGTGTGTGTTTGTGTGTGTGTGTTGAGTGTTCGCAAAAGATGTTTTGGCACAGAAGTAATTTAAAAAATATTTTTTTGTGAATATCACTCCTGGATCCTGTATAGATCCCTTCCACCAGTCCCCCATCATGCCCTGGCTAGAGAGAGAGAGAAAAAAAAAGAGAGAGCAAAAGAAAGAAAGAAAGAAAGAACATTTCGATTTGATGATCTGTCTTGTAAAATAATTCACTTGGTCTCTCGACATTGCTTCAGTCTTTAAATATTTATAATATTTACAGTTTCACAATTGTCCACAATACCCTTAGGCTTAAAGAAGATGCAAACAAAAATAAACAAATTAAATATTCTTTATAATAGTCCCCTGTTGAGGCATTGAGTGTAAACTGTACAACTCTCGACATCCCCTCATGAGTTCCTGGGGTAGGGAACACTTCATGATGGAGAGTTGAGTCCGGAAATGAAGTAGAAGTTGGCTGATGGTGACAGAGCAAACGCAGTATGACTGATCAGGCCGAAGCGATTCTTGATCATTTTCCAGGCAATGATTCCTCTTTTATCTTGCGCAAAGCATGGCTGATTACAAGAGTAATTCCGTAACACATATCATATTATACTCAAATCTGTACAGTTCACAATTGTTTTCCCTAACATAGTGCAATGACTTCTCACATCGTTTGTCTTTAGAAAAAAACAACAAAAAAAACAATCACTTTTATGAAGGTAAAAAATATCCCATAGGAAGGTCTCAATCCATAGCTTCATGAATGCTATGAATTACAAAAGGCTATGCACAACACCTGCAAAAATGGCAAAAATGAAATGAGTAATCAGAAATGAAAATCCCCGTTTGACCCTTCATATCTTCTCAACAAAAGGTAACGTTTTTGGAATTCTTTGTCACTGGGCGATTTAAGGACTCGGTGAAGTGAAGGAGAAAAGTTGAGTGCATGCTAAATTAGATTTTTTTCTTTTCTTTTTTTTTTTAAGTCAAACTCATAAAAAATATGAGGCAATTCCAGTTTTACGAAACTGGGACGAGTCCAAAAGGGCTGGTGTTGGCTTTGTTCAGGAAAAAACAAGGGAGATAATTAAACCGAGGCGATGACAATCATGAGGTGAGGGGAAATGCTGGAGATGCTGTTGAGAAGATCTGGTGCGAGGCGCGAAAGGTGACTCTCCGAGAATTCACACGGTGGGAAAATCTGCACCACATAAGCTGGCTGCGAATGCAAAGATAAAGAAAATATGATGAGAGTGGGAACAACTTCCTCGTGATACGGATTTTCCTTATGAAACACAGTTAAAACAACAACAGCAACAACAAAAGAGAAGAACAGAAAAGGTTGAAATGACGACAGACCTGATTAGAGCCAGGGTTGGGCACATTGATGATTCCAGCTGCCTGTTTGGCTTGCAGGTAGGTAATGAAGCCACTTTTCAAGAATTGGGTTTGACCAAGGACATCATCTTGGTCTCGTCCACAGGGTAGAGCCAGTAGCAGACAGTAGTCATTCTCCACCTGCCATGAATGATATGTCTTTTTCATAAATGTAAGCATAAAACACACCCGTAGAACAATGGTAAATGCAGGCAATTCACAGGTTAGTGGGAAGAATATATTTAGTACTTTATATATTTGGTCTCAATAAATATGTTTTATTAAAGTGGAAATGTTGAAGATATGAAGTTTCTGCTAAGTCACTGTCTATTGCTGAATGAAGTTACACAATGGTGAACAAGCATATGGCCACCTTATCAAGTATTGCAATATTTAAGTAATGGCAACAAGTGGGTGTTTGGGCAATATTTCCTCGAGAAATGCCTTCTTAAGTTACTGCTAATGAAAAGTGAACATGTCCTACCGCAGAAGCTACACATTGAAAGCAAGTAAGTGACTTCATTTTTATTGGGATACAGTCAAAGCGCGTGAAATGTGTTTGTCAGTGAGCTTAACACTATTATTCATCAAATATGCGTCCACAAAACAAAATTTTCTTTAGCATTTATTGAGAGAAAAGATGCACGCCGCCAAATTATCAGCTTGCTGTACCCTGCTGTTTGCAGACTATGTGCAGCATAAATCCAGACCACGGTTGATTGCAGAACAATAAAAAACAGCAAATTATTGCCTGTCTTCTTTATCAAAAAGAAAATAGTTTGTTTTGCTGCCTAGAAACCTTTAACCCGTTGTATCAAACCGCATTTGATAGGTGTCCCCCCCCCAAAAAAAAACCAGGACTAAAATCTTTGAGATTTCCACTTTGAACACATCGCTCAAAGGTAATAAAAAAAACCAAAATACTCACAGTCATTCTGCGTGCCACGCTGTCCAACTGGGAAGCCTCAAGCCTCATCCTTTGGACAATTCGGAGAAGAGGACCTCCCTCTGGGGGCGGCAGAGAGCGCTGGGCAAGCAGAGTGTTGCCAGAAACAAAGTGCAACTGGACTGCAGCCTGGTCGTTCTTCAGTGCCAACAGGCCTTGCCATACAATAGGATATTTCTGAACAAAGAAACCAAAAACTTTTAAACTTTTTTTTAATCTCTCTTTGGTATTGTCATATTCAAAATATATTACATGTCTGTTGACACTGCTAATTCGCCTGTCGTCCTACCGTCAAAAGCTGCACCATGTCAATGGAACGGTGTCCTGAATGTTCCAGCTTAGCGTCAGGCCGTGACTGCAGTGAACTTGATGGAGGTACTGCGGGCTGAGGTACTGGCAAGAAGGCTGGGGGGCCCTTTTGTAGAGACATATCTGGCTTGTGAGTAAGACTCATGGGGGATGCCATGGGAGACTGGTATGAGGGGGAGACTGTATCCCCTGTTATTCTGGAAATATGGGAGAGGTCAGTAGAGGTAGCGTGGCGAAGATGAGAACCTTCAAGCTTGGAATCACTTCCTCCCCCGTGTGCCTGAGACATGTTGCCCCTGTGACCCAGGTCAGGCTCCGGAGGGACCTGAAGAAGAAAATACAAATCAGATTTAATACACCTTTGCATTATTTTGTATGTATGGATATATATTGAGTATAATCTATAACATGAGAATGCAATTATACATGCTGCATAAGAAAAATTATGTTATAATTGCACAAAACAGAAGATAATAAAAGCATATCAAGTGACCTGTGAAGATGCAATTCCTTGTTTAGCCAGGCTGTGTCCCGACGAAGGATGTCCAGGAAACTGAGATGGGAAGCCCCGCATGTCCCGATATACTGGAAAGGAGCCGGCGCCTCCGGTGTGCATCAGCTGAACCCCGTGAGGGTGAGGGGACACCATGACAGGACTAGATGTATGGACCGCCCGGATTCTACTTTCACTGGTGGGTGGATGTATCAGCTTTCCTTCTGGTGGTTTGAGTGATTCTTTTGCGGAAAGTTCGATGGGCTTCCCCACTATAGGACTCTTTGAAGGCCCAGAGATGTTGCTTGAAGATGTTCCAGTCTCAGAGGTGCGTGACTGTCTTGCATCTACAGCAGCCTGCTCTCCCAGTTGCTGGTGCATGAGCATGCGCTGGTGCATATCTCTGTACTGGTCCATGCGTATGCTTGAGTGGAGCCCTCTGTGATCACTGTGAATCATCATTACATCGGACTGAATCTGGGGCACTGATGGTCTGCTAAGGGCTTGGTTAAAGTGTCGGGGGTCTTCTTCATTTATACTGCTGTTGCAACCACCTGAAATTGATCCTTGAGGACTTGAATGTGACTGGAGTACCATATCACGGATCACATTAGGCTGTGGTGTGTTTGAGCGCTGCGGAAGCCCTTGGTGGGGAGAAGACAGGGCGTCACCTCGCCTTCCATAGTTTATACCAGACATTGGTGAGGTATTCATCCTCGCTTCATGAGTCATTGACTGTGTGACACTGTGAGGTTGAATAATAACAGAGGACTGTTCAGCGTGTGGGTGATGCATACTAGAATGATATGTAGACATTTGGGGCATGCCATGACCCAGAACAACAGAAGTTCCAATAGGGGAACCACTCGGGGGACAGCCTTTGGCAAAGGGTGAAGGAGAGTGAACAGCTGTTCGTGGAGACTGGGGTTCTTGCTTAAGGTGCAGAGCTGACCGATCAGTTGGGATGCCAGGGCTGGGGCTCATGCGGGTTCCAGATAGCGATGGGTGGTGTGGACTCATTACTGGGCTGAGGTTAGACTGCTGAACAGTTTTGCCAATGTCCATCTTTTTTGGTAGAGGTTCTGTCCCTAGTCCTCTCTTGGCATGCTGGTGCTGTATCACAGCTTGGTTGTAAATCAAAACTTGAGGAGAACTAACTGGCTGTTGGAACATCTTTACCACACCACCCTGGGATGCTGTGTGATATGGAGTTTCAGATTTGTCACCACCAAGACTCTCCTGTTTGGTACTGGAAATGACAGGTTGAGAATTATAGGACTGGCTGGTCAAGAGGACCCCTGTGTGCCCATAAGGTGAAGGAGTTGAAGCTACTTTGGGGGTAGGCGACTGAGACAATGTGATTAGTGGCTCTTGCTTTATCTGAGATTTGGACACCGATTGTTGAAACTCTATATCGCCAGCACTGGCTTGAGGGATTTGACTAATCTTGGCTCTCATCCTATGAGGCCCCTCAGTTTTCTGACCTGAATAACTCAGAACAACAACACCCTCTGATGTATTGACCCTTAGGCCTGGACCGGAGCCTGTAGTGTAGGGAGTGGTCTCAACAACCGAGCGCCCTCTAGTTCCATCTTCTATGACATCCATGCCATGGTAGCGATTATTCTCATTGGAGTTTGATCTAAATTTTTGCTTTGGAATAGATAAGCCCATGCTTCTGTTGCTTAGGGAAATTCGTGGAGTTTCTTCTGTATCGTAAGGTATTGGAATTCGACTTATTACTGAGGTAGCAGGAGAAATAATTGTGTGCTGGGTCTTATCTCCACAGTTCTGCTGGGACTCGGTCAGGGGAGATGGTTTGTGGTGTAAGGGCTGGATGGGGAAAGGTGGTCTCTCTTCTGAATGCAACGGTCTTGAACCAACTGTATCAGAGCGATTTTCACTCTCTGACATCCGTGAAGCATCTGACAGTACAGATGTCACCATTGTGGTAGGTATAGAATTGCTGTTCGATGCAGAAACGTATTTGGGTTCCATTAGAATTTTTCTTAAGGTACTAGAACTGGGGTCAATATCTGAAGCCTTGGTGTCAGGGGGCATTGGGGGATTCGTTGAAGGGGTTCCACCTAGTGTAGTTGATGTTGGAACAGAGGAAGTTACCACGGTAACATGACATGAAGGCGCAACATAGATTCTACTCTCTTCAGATCTTTGAGGCCAGTCAGGCATAAGTGGCATTTTGGCTGGCCGCAGCAGGGGTACACTGAACTGGGATACAGCCTGTGGGCGAGCAGGGGCAAGAGTAGGGGTAGACGGCTCTGCTGCTTGATGATGCTTTGTACAACTGGAGATGTTGCTTGTGCCAGAATGGAACGCAGATTCTTTGGGTACAGGCTGTTCAACCTCAGGCTGTTCTGCCTCTTTGGGCGTGTCTACAATTATAGAACTCGTGACGTCACGCCTACAAGTTGCAACAGCAGTGACCACTGAGGCTGCCGCAGTTGATCCTGCTGTAACAGTAACTGCTTTTGAATTAATGATTTCTGGGTCTTCTGGGATCGACTCAGGTAACTTGACTGGAGAGGGTTCTGGTTGTGAAACTTCTTCAACAATATCCCCCTTCTTGTTAGCTACACCTTTACGACTTCTTGACTTCTTTGGGGTTTTTGCTCTTACTTTTCCTGTTTTCTTGGGTGTTTCAAATAGAGGGGAGTGATCAGCTGCATTTACTTCTGTCACCGGCCCCTTTGGGCTGGGTGTTCGGGGACCATCATCGGAGTCTGCTGCAAGAATATTGTTGATCGCCATGTGTGTTTGAGGTTCCATAATCTCATTAGAGGAGGGGGATATCAAAGATTCAGGGGTAGGAATAATAGCAGTGTATGTAGGAGGAGCTGTGAACCCATCAGCATCTGCACATGTTTCTTCTGCTGTAATGGAATCAATAGCGGCCGCAAGTTCAGTTTCATTTGCAGGAATAGCTGGCTTTTCCTCCTCAACCTCACTTTCTGGCTCCACTATGACAGGAGGCAATACGGTAGGTTGCCCTGTTGGTGGTTCCTTGTATGGCCGAGTAGGTTGTTCAACTGTAAGTTTGGCAATATTTTCGACTGCCTGCTCTAGTTCTTTCTGCTGTGCTAACAGAGTAGCAACTGGATCAGCAGGAAATTCCGGCTCTAATAGAGAGTCCTCCTGTAAGTTAAGCTCTTTTGATTCTTTTGGAAAGCCTATTGCCTTGGTTTCCTCGTTCTCTTTTACCACTGTTTTGATTTTTGTAATAGCAGGAGTTTCAAATGTCTCAGGCGCACGGTCCTCTGAACGAAGTAAACCTTTTACGTCATCAACGCTTACACGGATCTCAAGATTCTTTAAGCTGTGTGATTTATCTTCAGTGATCTGCTTGGCATTTCTTTTCACCCTTGGTGTTTTCATTTTAACACTTTTTTCAGACTGTCTTCTCTCAGAGGAGCTGGTGTCTACATTCTCACAATCAGTAGATTTCTTTCCAACAGAATCTTTTTGATCTTTTTCCTTTCTTTGCACTGGTGGACTTGCATTTTCTGTTGTTTCAGGTAACTTTATAAAGAAGTCTGGTTCAGCTTTAGGCTTAAGCTCTGACTCCTCATGAGTTGCTAGATCGGCTTCTTCAGCTGGCTCTGTTGTGCTGCCAGACTGTTTGTCTGTTCTACTACCTTTCTTGTTAAGTGGAGCACATTGAGTTAGGTGCATTTGTTGCACCTTCTGTGTGCGGGGTGAACGCCACCCTTCAGAGGCTTTAACAACTTCTATAGTACTTGTGGCCTCTTTAACTTCTCCATCTTCTTCCATCAATTTCTGCTGATCCCCTTTCACTGGTGAGGCATCCTCACCTCGTCTAATGGCTCTCTTAGGTGGACGTCCTCGCCTAGCAATGGTAGTTGGAATTTGAACATCTTGCTGTATCAGTTCTTTATCAGTACGTTTGCGCATGGAGCGTGCTGACTCAACTACCTCTTTGGCAGCTTGGTCATCTTCTTGCAGTGTGGCATAGACAGACCGTACATTCCTGCGACGTGTCCTCCCATGTATCAAACTTGACTCAAGGGTCTGTTCAGAGTCTGATGCATGAACTGGTGATTTGGATGTGGCCTTAGATTCAAATGGTGCTTTTGGTGCTTCTGCTCGAGGAGATGAGGCCCTTTTGAGTTTCTCTCTGTCAATCCGTTCACTCTTTCGTGTTGCAGGTTTCTCAGTAGCAACATTTTGGGAAGTCTGTGAGCTACGCAATACTGATAGTGGTTTTGCCCTTTTACTCTTCGTCTGTCTGCGGTTTGGTAATGGTTTTATTTCAGCTTCTAGTTCTGGCATACACGACTCACTATCTGTCTCAGTCTTTTCTGATTCCTCAATGTGTTTTGTTTCCTGATTTTCTACTTTGGGTAGTGACTCAATTTCAGATTTTTCTTCAATCTTTGGATAGTCAGAATAAGCTGATTCTGCATTATCTCTTTCAAATCCACTTAGGGAACCACCAGGAGTGGGAGGCTTATCTTCCACAATAGTTCCACTGACAAAACTATCACACATTTTTAGTTTAGGTTCATTTGACTCTATTTTTATGTCCTTTTGCTTTTCTGGTTCTGAGAGGCCAACTGGAGAGGCTATGGTTAGCTTAGGAGCAACTAACTTGAAGTCTTCCATAGGAAGAGAATGAGGTGGAGACACCTCAATAAGTGACTCAACTTTTTCTTCTTTGACAATTGGCATAGGTTGAGCTGGGGGTGGAGTAAGAAACTCTCTCTTCTCTGGAGACATTTCTTTAGGGGAATGAACAAATGGCGAAACCAACAAAGTTAATTGGGGGCTGGCTGGTTTGTCTTCAACCTTCAGCAGTGGCTCAGATTCCTTATCAGACAGCACATTTTCATAATTCTGAACTTGATCTCTTTTAAGCTCTGCCACTATTGAATCATCCTCAGTATCAGGTGGGGTATGGTCTTTGTCCTTTTGTTGCTGAAGCTCCAAAAAACGACTGTGGAAAAGAACTATGGGCTCTTGTGGGATGTCACCTCCCCTGGATTCAGGCTGCGACTCAGTAGCACCTGGCTTAGCAAAAGGGCTTCCAATTCCAGTTTCTAAATCTTGGTCTTTACGTTCAAGATGCTGCAAACGCCTGGAATCTTGCTCAAAGATTGAGCTGTGCAGGAAGCGAGAGGCAAACAGTTCCTGACGCTCTTGGTCCTGTGGCTTCAGTTCCTCCTTTTTACTGTGCAGCTTTTCTTCAGAGTCAGTACGAATCTTCTTCTTTTTCATATACCAAGAAGGAATAGGTCGAGGTGCTAACTCTACCTTGTCCTTATCTGAACAGCTGTGGGAGGTTGGAAAGCGTGAGGGAAGAAAGGACCAATTATCTTCCCTGGAGGAATACAGCGTCTTGGCTCTTTCAAGGAGTGCTTTCGTATCAGGAGTTATAGTTTTGTCTAATGCAAAAGAATAAAACTTATTCTTTTCCAAGGACCCTGAAAGTTTAAGGTCTGTCATTCTCTCGTCACGTTCCCTGAGGATATAAGACAAGGAGCTATTGGACTTGGGAGATATGCGTTTGTTTTCTATGTCATCATCGGAATCAGACTGTACCTCACCAGGTTCTAAATCCTGGCCAAGGCACTTACGGATACTTTCTGGTTTTGCATTATCACTTGGGAAAGTCATTTCCATTCTCTGTGAATCAGACTTGATTCTTCTTTCCCATTGTTGCACTAACTCTTCATCACATCCAAGAAAGGTTGTCTTAAGTTTTGGTAGCTCAGTGCCAGAAGACTGCAAATGTCTGGATGTCAAGCTCACGCTGTTTTTTATTGACTCTGTGTGTGAAAATGTATCATCTGTTGTTGGAGAGGATTTTCTTTCCTTGTTAATAACTGACACAGAAATCGGGGCAGTTTCATCTTCCTCATTTGCAGAATAGTGCCCGATCCCTACTGAGGATGTCATACTTTGATAAATGACCTCGTTCAACTTTTGTGAACTTGCAAAATTACGCTCACTTTTTGCGGTCACTATTTCAAAGTCAAAATTCTCCAGTTTCTTTCGTTTACAGGAGGAGAAGTCATCATTGCCCACATCTTGAATTGGTTTTCCAATATCATGCAAGACATAATCCTTTTCAAAGTCACAAGTCTCATTACTTGGTGGGTTTTCAAGCTTAACTAATTTATCAGGATCGCCAAGCTTGGGGCGAAGCCATTGAATCTGTTCAGTTTTTTTTGTACAAATATTAGCCGGGTCAATGTGTGCAAAGTGTTCATCTCTGTCATCAGAGTCTCTGACCTTCCCTCTCCCTTGTTCATTTTCAAACAAACCCTGTTTCTGTTCCTTTAATTCATCCAGATCTGGACTGCCGTCATCTGATATCTTTGTGAGACTGGAGGAGTTTTCACTTTTTGAACCATCTAAATCCATTTTAAGGTAGGTAGAATCTAATTGATCTGCAGAATCTTCAGATAGCTCCCCAGACCGTGACTGACGTTCCAAAGATAGGCCAACAGGGTTGCTTTCACAGTCTTGTCCATCTTTAGGACTGTTAACTGGGACCATCCGCATACATTTATCCTTGTGGTGTTCCTTTTTATGCATCCCTTTTACCAAAAGATTCTTATCCAAATCTGTATCCTTGATATTGTTCCATAATTTATGAAGTCCAGGTCTTCCAAGGTCCTCCTCACTAGTTTTCTTTTGTCGATCAGTTTTACCTGAATCTTCAAAGCGCCTTTTCCTTGCAGCTAAACGGTCAATATCCCCAGAAATACCACTATCAGATCCAATTTCAGATTTTCCATGTTTTTTTGATTTGATTTTAGCATCCTTGTCAATAACTTCCACCAAACTTTGCATATTCTTGTCTCTGGGCACTTTTACATGCTTAGAGTTATCACCTTTCGATGGTTCTGAGCGGAATGGAGGACTCCTCTGTTCAGCTGGAGGTGATGCCAATCTAGGACTGTCATTCCCACCCCTCTGTACCGGTTTTTCATGAATACCATGACCAATCAATTTTCCCTCTTTTTCTTTAACACGTGTTAACTGCACAACACAAGGCAAAAGGTCTATCCTTCCTTTGCTCAAGCTTTCCTTTGGAATTTTACTGTTTTTACTCCGAAGGACAGACTCAGGGCTAACATCTCTTTCAAGCTCAGGTTCTGTCTCACATGCTTGGATAATAGGTGATGCAACTTTGTGCTTCTTTAGCCTCTGTTTCTCACTTTTGTCCTTGTCCGCACGATCCTTACATCCAGCCCGCTTCTCCTTATCAACCAAATTCCCTTTTTCAACTTCAAAAAGCCGATCCTTCTCAAGTTTTTCAGATTTATTATACCTTTCAGAGCGGGTTTTTTCAAGCTTTTCAAATCTGGGCGGAGAAACTGAACTGCAGCTACCACTTCTGTCAGAAGATCGACAGCAAATACGACGATCTGAATCACTTGGTATCCTCTCAGAAAGTGAAGGAGATGCAGTGGGGCTGGCAGGGCGACGAGTGGCAATGTGAGATGGGCTTTGGCTACGCTCAATGGTCCTCCTCCCATGATCACGTCCACGATCTGTTTCAAATCGCTCCCTCTCTCTTTCACGTTCCCGTTGCAAATAGCTGTATTTGCGAATGTCCTGCTCATAGGGGTCAGCTCTGTATTCCCGATACTCCCGTGGGTCTTCAAAGTATTGTGGATCATAGTAATCCCCTTGATATGGGTCCCATTCAGTGTAGAACTCCCGGCTTCTAGCAGGGTATTTACGACGTGGATCTTCTGTAAATGTTCCTGGTGTTCTTACGTTTTCATAATATTGTCTTTCTGCTTGAAATTCATATTGAGTTCGTCGGTCATCCCTGCTTAGAAATAAACCCAGAAGAGCAAGTTAAAATTTTCATTGTATTTTTCAATCAATATTTTTCTTCTAATATTAAGGCAGGATTGAGGTAAAATCATTAGAATTTCTTAAGCAATCTAAACAAACCTTCTTTCAGTGAGAATGTCATAAAAGTCTCGAATATCCTGGCCGGATGCCTGCATTGAACGATAGAAAGCCATCTGACTTTCCTGATTGGCAAAGTCCACCTAAAAAGAATAACAAAAAAAGGGTCAGTTGCACTTTTCACAGTCTCTCAGGCATTAAGAAAAACTATTACAGAGCCCCATTTCAGGGCAAATCTATGTTTCACTTGCCTTGATTTTACTGCCCCCTATCTTCCACCCCTTTGTGTCTTTGACAGCAGCTTGTGCATATTCAATGTTGTTATAAAGGATAAGGGCCATTCCTTTCATTCTGTCAAAAACAACCTGCGAAAGACAGAGGAAAACAGGAGCAGTCAGCAGGTGCCAGAAATGTAACAACAGGCAACTATGAGAGGGAAAATAAACACACTCACCTTGACAACATGTCCATAGCGGCAGAAATGACGTGTGAGAAACTGCTCAGTTGTATTTGATGCTAATCCATCCAACCAAACACACGTCGTAGGCATACTCTTTCCAAAACCGAGCTGAAAATGAAAGCATGAAATGTCACACTCACAATTTCACACAACTCAAATTAAAATGTTCAAACTAATTGTACTGAAGAATATGGTGGTAGTGTAAATACAAGATTCAAAATTAAATTGACATGATATTCTTACCTTTAGTCTGTTGTTACCAAGGTACTCGCCATCCATCTTCTTTATGGCCTTGCACACACTGGCAATGTCACAGTATTGTAGGAAGGCATACTGTGGAGCTCCATTCACCTTCTTAATGTCAATATCCTTTGGAGATAATGAAAACAGAAATGTGTTGTATATATGTAGTAAACTTGACAATCTCAAAATGTGCAGCATGGTAACCATTGCATTTGGCCTGATTCTCAGCCACTTCAAATTAACCTACCACTATTTCTCCGAAGCGTTGAAAGATATTGAGCAGGTCATGGTAAGTGGTGGTCTTCTCCAGGTTTCCAATGAATAACGTACGTGTGGCCTTTGGATGAAACTCGTCTATCCTCTCATCCAAGGGCCTAAACTCGTTTTCACTTTCAGTCTCTAAAAAAAAAAAAGTTGTCCTTGTAACCCTGTGAATTTTGCCAAACATCATGTTCTTGCTGTTGTGCAGTTTAAGATCAGTACTTACCGGGGCCACTCCAGGCTGTGACTTCAATTTGCATGCCAAAAAAAAGCTTCCCCTTTGATGCTCCAAGTGCTTTCTCTTGGTCCTCTTGCTGGCGGAAAAACACAAGCCCGTAGCGTTCCTCTGAAGCTCCATGGATTTGTACAGATGTGACCTTTCCATGCTTCTTAAATTCATGGAACAAACCATCCTTAAGGCTTGTATCTATAGTGAATACATTAAATGTTTTATTAAGTATGTGTACAAAAAAGGTAACATAAAGCTATTGTTAATATTTTTTTTATAAATAGTGTCAATAATTGAGGACTATATAGTGCACCACAATTTCTTTGTGTCTGCATACCACAAGAGCAACTAACCTGTAGAGCGCACTGGAAGATTTTGGACCTTGATGCCAAAGCTTTTACGTGGCTCATCCTTGTCAAGGGAGGATAAAGGAAGTGCTGAGGGCGCAGGAACAGCAGCAGACTGCACTGAACGTGCCGGGGAGTCATCACTTGAACTACTGCTAGAATCACTGTGGTAAAAGAGAAACATAACGTTAAAAAAAGGGTTTGCAACATCATTTCACTAACTTATATAAAAAAAGGTGGTTTATTTATGTTGCTTTAGCTGGTTACCCATTTAATACTTAGATGTAAAACAGAGCCATTCATATTTTTGATCTCAGTCAGAAAAGTTGATAAAAAAAATGTCCCCCTATTTTTTTTTATTATTTTATGGCACTACAATATGTAGCACTACACAAGCGCTACATATTCTGCCTCTGAGAAATTACTCATGGATTGAATAAGATGTACTAATAGCAACAGTATATTTCAAATCAGTCAAGAACAGCAGTTAAAATGTAGTTTTCATAAACATGGCTTCAAAAACAGTGATAAAATGTAGTTGTTCTAGTTAAACTAGCTGAACATCATTTTCTCACTTATTGCACTGAACATTCATTATTTACACATTTTAGATTCAATATACAGCATATTCATTAAGTATCAACAACTTCATATCACTTTTTCACATTTTGTTTTGTTGCAACCTTATGGTAAAACACTGAAAATTAATTTACCCCTGATTAGTCTACACCCAACAGCCCCTTAATCACAAATATCACATTTCTCTTGATCATCTTTGAGGTGTTTCTACATCTGGATTCAAGTCCAACTATGGTCAGTTCAATTGATAGACATTATTTGGAGAGGCACACACCTGTCTATATAAAAAGGTTTCACAGCTGACAATGCAGATCAGAGCAAAACCAAGGCCATGAGGCCAAAAGAACTTCCTGCTGAAATCCTGCTTTATTGATGGTTCCAAAGAGCACAGTGGCCTCCATAATTCTTAAATGGAAGAAGTTTGGAACAACCAGTACTCTTCCTAGAGCTGGCTGTCCGCCCAAACTGAGCAATCTGAGGAGAAGGGCCTTGGTAAGAAAGGTGACCTAGAACCTAATGGGCCCTCTGGCAGAGCTCAACAGATCCTGTGTGGAAGTGGGAGAAACTTCCAGAAAGACAACCAGCACTGCAGTACTGTCTGGACCTTGTTGCAGAGTGGCCAAACAAAAGCCTTCCCCCACTGAAAGACACACAAAGGCCCTCAGACAATGGGAAAGAAGATTCTCAAGATGTACCTGTTTGGCCTCATCACTAAACAGCATGTCTGGAGGAAACTTAACACTGCTCTTCATCACCTGATCAATACCATCCCAACGGTGAAGCATGCTGGTGGCAGCATCATACTGTGGGGGGTTTTGGTCGGGGTCTAGGGGAAGCTGAACAGAGCAAAGTACAGAGATATCCTTAATCAAAACATGTTCCAAAGGTTAACCTTCCAACTGGACAGACCCTAAGCACATAACCAAGACAAAGCAGGAGTGAAATAAAGACAACTCTGTGAGTGTCCTTGAGTGGCCCAGCCAGAGCCCTGACTTAAACCCAATGGAACATCTCTGGAGAGACACATGGCCAGTGGTCCCATTCCAACCTAACAGAGCTTGAGAGGATCTGCAGACAAGAATTGCAGAAAACCCTCAAATTCAGATGTGCAAAGCTCGTCACATCATACCCAAGGAGATTTGAGGCTGTAAATGCAGCAGGGCTGCAACTAATGAATATTTTCATAATCAATTAATTTGTCGATTATTTTGTCGATTCATTGTTTGGTCCATGAAATGTCATAAAATGGTGAAAAATGTCGATCGTGTTTCCCAAACAAAAAAGATGACGTTTTGTTTTGTCCACACAACAAAGATATTCAGTTTACTGTCATAGAGGCGCAAAGAAACCAGAATATATTTACATTGAAGAAGCTGGAAACAGATTTCCATGAAAACTACTTGAACCGATTAATCGATTATGCAAATTGTTGGCAATTAATTTAGTAATCGATTGCTAATCGATTAACTGTTAACTGCAGCTCTTAATTGCAGCCAAAGGTGCTACAACTACAAACAGAGTAAAGGGTCTGAATACATTTTTTCCCTTTTAATAAATTTGCAAAAAAAATGTCTTTGTCATTGTGTGGTATTGTGTGTAGATTGCAACAAAATAACAAAATGTGAAAAAAGGTAATGGCTCTGAATACTTTCTGAATGCACAGTGGTGTATATAAAGTGATGCCAAACACTGTAAATGTGTGTTGTGTCTGAAAAATGTTCTCTGCAAAAAAGCAGAAAAACACCTCCTCCCTTCACCTCCCGACTTCATATTTACAAAGCGCATCTGACTCTGAGCGTAAAAAGATGGATTTGTCGGTGGAAAAATCCATGGCTGCCTCATGCACCTTTTTTGTCAAACCATTCCCATGCCTGTCTCAGCTTTCTAAGCCCTCTGCTGTCTGTTTCCCTCTCACTTTCTCCTCCTGTGCTCAGACACTCCCGGAAGTGCTGCTGACGGAGCCTGGCCTGTGGGAGTGGGCAGGCAGCCAGCACTGGCCAGAAATTTCCAGTTCCAACTGGATCTCACGGAGGGGGGGAGCCATTGCCCATACAGAGAGGTAGGCAGTGAGAAAAATATACCAGCAGCCGTCTCCTGAATTTCCCCCCGTAGCACTACCTCATCAGGCCACATGTGTCGCTACATGTCCATCAGAGCTGTGGACTCTGTCCAAAGGTGAGGCAGTTGAACAACAAATAAACAACAGGGCAAAGCCCACTTGCATTTGATTATCCTAAAGCTGCTACTCGTCGTCATCTCAAATCAATTATTGAAAAGAAATAAATGCGCAACTTCGAGACAAACGTCATTTGAGCAAACGTAGTAACTCTCAGAGGTGCACAGAACACAAAATTGGCATGTCAAATTCAAAACCGAGCCAAGACCAGATTGACTGGCATGAAAAAAAAACAACTGACAGCCATTGTTTGTGTTGATGGACATTTGGTGGAAACACTAGAATTAAAACACACTCACAGCATGCCAGCAAAACATCTTAATTACATCCAGGGTAACTGGAGGACCGGTTTAAGCTTGTATGAAGTCAAATGGACCTATAATATTATGAACAGCAGTAAATGTTTCAGATCAAATTGTAATGGGCAGAGTATAAATTTGCACACTTAACACTTCAAAATTGACACATTTACACATGCACTGCTCAATTTCAAACGATAGAGCTGCTGAAAACCCATATAATGAACTTTTAAGTGATGTAATCCTTGAAGGTGGCGCCCCTTGCCCATATATGGATTGCTTTAAATTCTCAAGAAATATGAGAGTAAAAGAAAGATCGAAGACAGGGTACACATGAATTCATTTTCCCTGTCATGGTGCGTCTTCTCAATATTTTTTCCTAAACATGCAGATAATTGCTTGCAATCGGTGTTGCCTACAGGGTGAAGCGTTGAGGTATGTTCAAATGTTGAAAACAGAAAGAGCCGAGTGAACTTGAACTTTTGCAATATGCAGCGTTGGCTGTTGTGCTCTAAATCGCCAGCAGAGTATTAAAAGTCAATTCCATTAATACTTGCATTTACAAATGATAATCATATCCACTGAAGAAAGAGACATAATGCCAGTTTTTGAAGTATTAGGGAGTTATCTTGCAACGGTAAATATTATAAACCACAGCCTCTGCAAAGAGGAATGTTGTACAACAAAGTGCTCTTAATGAGAGTCCTCACTGAGCAGTGACAGAATGCACACCCTCATCTTAGCTTGTTGGCGAAACTGGTGTACGGTTGCAGATTTCAATAAAGCCAGAGTAGCCGTGCATAATACGTTGGGGAGATTGCATGATTACTTAGAAAAGACAATATTTTACACAGATTACAAGAGGAACTCAAGTCATTTTCTCATAGAGGTAGATCTCACAGATGTTTTTTTCATACTATACCATATATACCATGGAATTATGAATAATACTAGATTCATATAGCTCATACATAGAACACTGTGTATTGTATAAAAGCAATACACTACCAGGAAATGCACCTAAACCATATAACATTCCTTATTGAAAAGAAAGTTTCCATCCTGCAAACAATGTGTCCTGGACCCAGGGAAGCAGCAGAAAAGGATGGATGGCATCGTTGATCTTCCAGTGAACTTAAACAAGGCCACATTTGTCACCATAAGCAGCATTCAGTGTTCAGACTTCTTTCTCTTAAAATACTTCAAGATTGAGCTGCACAAAGCTTAACAACAACACTGGTAGAAATATTGACAGCGAGATTAGCTCCACTCACCTGCCACTCGTGCTGCTGCTGGTACTGCTGACCGAGTCGGAACTGGAGGAGCGACTGCGGGAGCCTGACCCACTGTTGGAGCGCGCCGGACGGGTTGCCTGACTCGCCAGTCTCTGAGGAGAGGGGTTCCGCGAATGCGTTGAGTGCGGCGATCGGCTGCGACTGTGGCGGTACGACCGCTCCCCGCGCCGACCCCTGTCCTCCCGGTAAAGGTCCCTGTGAACCACACTGGCCAAAGTGAAAGGTTCCCTGGTGCGAGACTCGTAGCGAGACTCGGGCGTCTCAAAGCGACATGGGCTCCTGCTGTGGGATCGGTAGAAGCCGACCGCGCTGGATGTAGATCCTCCGCTACCTCCCGTCGCGGCCCCTGTTGGCCCACTTGTTCCCGCGTTGACAGCAACGGCGCTAACGATAGTTCCAACAACTCCCGACGACACTGTTGTACTGCTTCCACTGGAGGTTCCAGACCCACTCCCCGCTGTGCTTAGAGTCCTTTCTCTCGCATCCCGATAATAGTCTGTTTCGTAGTGCCGCTGGCGGTCGAAACTGCTACCAGGACGCTCGTGATGTCCGTAGGCACTGTGATCGTATGCCCGCTCCCGACTTTCAGCAGTCCTAACAAACAGGAGGAGAGAACAAAAGCACATTACGTTTACATTTAACATATTCAAGAAAGGTGCCAACATAACAGAAGAAAAACTAAAAATGCAGGTGTCTCTGGCAGGGTCGTCTTAACTAGACACATGGGAAGACGAGGCAGTAACATTTTTGAGATGGGTAGTTTTTAAGTATCTTAAAAAACAAAATCTTTACCTGCCTACAAACTGAACTACAAGGGGATTTAAATAATTGACGGTTTGAGACAACTGATCACCGGGCCTTGCATGTTTTCTTCGAATAACTGTTCATGACTTGGAGATTAAATGTATCAGATCCTTCTGCCGCAAAACCAAGTACTTATTTTTACGACAAAGAGCTGATTTGAGGGGTTGACATGAGCTTCAAGCAGATTCTCCTTAAACGTACTTTCTTTGAACGAGCAGAGCATTTGAGATGCGTTTTCATTCAACTATTTCCCAGGTCAAGCATCAAATAAGTACTTCGTATTTCCTATTGTTCTAAATGCCACGCGTTTTATTGAAAATACAATCAACTTAGATCAATGAGAAGACAGTTCTAACAAGAGGCATGCATTCAGTGTTTAATAGAACCGAAATCTGCAGCTCATTTCAAAGTTTAATTGCAGAATATAACAGACTTGCATGAAGACTGCTTGTATTAAACGGAATTAACGGAGAGATTATGACTTTAAAGATTGTCACGTCATTCTGGTCTTGTAACATCTGGCAACAGTAACAGCAGCCACTTTCTGAGGTGTTTCATCTGAGGGGCTTTGTTGATGGTTTCTGGAGGTGACTTATGACAAGCCTTTTGTTTATGACGTTACACAATTTGACACCACTTGCTCTCCTAAAAAAAAAAAATGAAAATGCACATTAGAAACTGTGCAAATAAGGAAATGTTTCAGACCTACACCTCTCTGAATAAAGCAATCTCAATTTAATTTGGGACTACAACTGCAATGTCATTACAGCAGTCATATTACCAAGCTCCCCGTAATGAGCGGGACAGGACAGCAATTACCACTGTGTGAATTCAGATCAAATTATAATCACCAATTGGCCATTATGTTCCAACACAGGGCTGAATATGTTTTAATATAACAACAGTTACAAACCCTCATTAAACTGGTCATTAAGATAAGACTATTTTACTCTTTGACCAGTTCAAAGTAGAGGATGTAAAATTCGTGCCAGATTTTGATGGAAAACAAACCTCAACTGTTAAAAATGGTAAAAGAAATTCCTATTTATGAAGGATTTACAGCAAAATCACACAGCATCATACTTTATTCATATATGCTGGTATAAAGATGCTATCTTGGATGTAGGTTGGGTTTAATTAGGGGGCAGCCCAATTCATAGTTTAAGTTAATTATATGAATATGCCTATATAATCATAGAAATTAAATCTTTCTAGATGCAAATCCTAAAGGTAAAGACGTGGTTGCATCGATGTGCATGGTGTCTTATTGGACTAGTGTTCTAATGCTCACATCATCCGACTGTGACATTCTTATTTTGGAGTTTGGGCATGGACAATCGTCCCAGGTTTGTGGTACTGAAATTGTTCAGGTCCTAATTACAACTTTCTCTCCCCCTCAAATGATTTCCTGAAATGTTCACTGGCTACTAACCAGTCTTTTTTAATGACAGAAGATCTCAGTTTTAAACAAGATGATATGCGCCGACTCTGTTCAGCTTGATAATAAACATCAAGTATGAGAAAAGAGGTCGGACATTCATGAAAACAGTCTGACCTGATTCCTTGGGTATAATTCACAATTTTCCCTTGCTGATAAGTAAAAGAGGCACTCGAATCGTCTGGATCTTTTGTTCATTCAGACCATCAGAGATGATTGTTTTGACTCCATCTGTATAAGGATGTGTTTCTGAATTCTGCTTGCTGGCTGGCTTTCATGCTGCTAAACGCTCTACCCCAACAAAGATCTGTAAGTACAAATCAAAGACATTTGCAACAAGGCGGAACTTCTGAAACAGTTTATCTCATTAAAGAGACCTGGCAGCAGGTCCTGGTTAGTATTTTATTAATACTAGTGCAAATGAGGGCACAATGTGTTGTGTTCTGAATCTCAAGCAAATGTTTGTAATTAGTTCCTTCAGCACCACACTGAGCATTTTCATAGGCTCTCTTTTATAACGTCTTTTTTCTTTAGGATTCTCTAAACTTTCTAGTGCTTAAAGATCCATAATGTGGTGTTTCCTCCAGAAATGATTCATGTCTTGTTTTGCAGTTACTATTTCACCAGTTGAATGGATCTTCTCATAAACGCGCAGCTTTTAACAATACTCATTGTTTCCCACTGCATTCGCAATGTCTTGGGGAGATTCAGAGCAAACATCTGAGGATCCAAATGTGTGAATTTCCACAGCCAAAAGAGTTGCTGAAGTGAGCTGCCTGCATTTCAATCTCAGCCTTAGGAACCAACATGTGTTCCACCAGGTGCTGCTGACAGAGGGCTGCTGCCATTTCTCTGAAGATAAATGACACGAGCCTCTTCCTCTGCATCGCTGATGCGTTGTGATTTCCTTGAAAGGCCATTTGATAGATCACCCGAGGGAAAGGTTTCTTATAATTCGCAACCTGACCTTTACACCTGACAAAAACCGTGTTGCGTATATTCATAATTTACTGCCAATCTTTACAAGATTTTAATAGACTGCACTCATCGCGAAGCAAGCTTGAGCGTGTCTACCAAATAATATGCGCTTTAAGCTCTTTCCAGCTAAATTTTTTTATCACATGCAAGGATATATAATTATATTCTTTTCAACTTAGCAGAAATTTACATGTACCACGAATTACAATTACTGACTAGATTTAAGCGTTTGCAGGACTATTTTGTTGTTTGCAAGAACAAAATGTTGAATGGGATAGACATTTGTTAGACTAGCACAATGTCTGCATTTCACTATACATTAAGTACAGCAGGTTAGGAGCAAATTCTGTTTCAGCTTATTTGATTTGATCATCTGTGTGCAGGATTCATGAATAACATCTGTGGCATAGCGGTGTCTGCTGTGAAATTGATGGATTACCTTGACCCCTAGATGCTCTCGAAAATGCTAATTTGCTGGTGCAGGCTCGCTGCTCAATAGATAGTCTTCAATTCCACTTTAGACAAAACAGCTTCTACATTATTCATGGGGCTTAAAAATAATTCAGTTGGACTCTTTTTTTTTTTTGGCAGAATTTCCATCAGTGTTTGATTATGAGTCTGCTCCGGAGCATGCTAAGCACATGAACTGTTTTGGGATTACGTGAACAGCATAATTACAAGGATGCATTCCAGCAGCATGCCAAATAGGCATCTTATGTGGAGGCTCCATCATGTGGGAGCAGAACATCCGTTTCATTTGAATTCAAAATTTCCAAAAGTTTGGGATGCAGTCGATTGTTAAAAATCGTTCTGCCAAAGCAAACTCACAGTTTAACTGTGTAGCTGTGGAGTATCCTGTTGTCCTTGGAGACTGAAGCACAAACCATGGAGCTCAGGGAGGGCAGTAAGATTAATACATTCTATCAGAGTGCATGTTATTTACATTATATCATTGAAATGGACTGTGACATGGAGCTTTTTCTGGAAACTCAATAGAAAAAAATCTGGAATGGGAATGTCTGTTTTGGGTTGATTCAGTAAATTTAATACCTGACAAGTCGAGGTAATCCATCAAACTCATGCAGCAATCCTGTAGACCGAGTAATCAGTTCTGCTCATTGATTTGCAACAGAAATTAAAAGGGATGGTTTAGAAAAGTCTCAGACGGTTAACGAGTTTCTCACGTCTCATGGTAATTATAATTTCACTGGCCAACCCGAAAAAGCAGCTGCGACATCCTGCGTGAGAATCCAGACAGGAACCTTGGATGGATGCATTACATCTCTCTCTATGAATATGAAATGCTACAAAAAATCTTATTAAATGTGTTTTGTTTCTCTCCCACAGGATTTACAGTATTCGCGTTCCACTATCCTGCAGTAGAAAACGTAAGCTGCGGAAATTTTTAAACTGAAACTGCACAGTTGGAACTAAATATTACTTTCAATACTGATGAATTTAAATTCATTCATTTTTAAATCAATCAAATCAACAAGTTAGTCCAGAACAGACCAACGGTCCAAAGCATATTTCATCTAAAATGATATAAATCAGAGAAGCTGAAAATCATTATTTTTGTCATTGTTGCTTGATAAGACTTAGATCATGATATAATGATCTCATTCAATCTCACTGGTTTTGAAAATACAGAGAAAATTACACTGCATTAATTTATTTGTATTTTTCAAATCCTCTTTTTCTCTATTGTAAATGACTATTGCACAGCACATCCTCTGGAGTATGCCGCTCCCTCTTCGCAATGAACATATTGGAAAAATTTATGTGACAAATTTTTGCACAGCCCAATCTTCCCAAATATTATATTAAGATGGTGTTGTATATCAAATGAGACACGTTTTTCCTTTGATCGCTCAACTGCAATATGGATCTATTCATCATAAAGGAGAACAGGGGACAGGATCTGAAGGTGGGATCAGGTGTGAGGAAGAGATAGGAAAACGATAAAAGGTAGAGATTTCTGCATTTAGAGACACAGGCAGTAATAATAGTTCATGTACCAGCTACTTCGGTTAGTGGGGGAAATGGAGAGAGACAGGGGTTCAAACTAGGGGTTAGAGAGGACAGCTAAAATACTCATGGCAGGACATACCAACCTTTTGAGAGAGTGGTAACTTGACCTATAATTCCAAATACAATCTAGGGAGACAGAACTTTGTGAGCAGAAAAAAATGGGCAAAAATGTTGAGTGGAGGGGTGAAAAAAAACGAAGCAAAATTGTTGCACAATGCAAAATGTAATCCTCAGCTTCAGGGCAGGGGACCTCGTGTGCATAGATGAGCTGGAGTGTCCGTTTTCTAATTTAAAAAATAACAAAAACAATCTTGTTCTTGTATGGATCCAGGTCAGGATATTTTGCATGCTGGAAAATGTCTATCTGAGTCCATATATCCATCCAAACGTGGGGGGAAATAAAAAATCTGTGACGCACTTGAGTCCAGTAAAATTAATACGGTATCCAGGAGTCCCTCTTCAGTAAATACTGCAGTATTGATTCCCCAACGGCAATTATGGAAGTGATGTGAAAATTAAGTCTTGCATCTTTATGTGCGTAGTCCTGCACATTCCAGTTCGATCACACTGTGCACAGCAGTAACGTAGTCAAACTCCTCTTGTGGAACGGGTGGCATGACAGGTTGGGAATGTGTCTTTTAATGGTAATCCAGATTTTTGTTCTCGGTAGCAAGGTGCTCCTTCCCAGGGTGGAGAACATTCATCTTTGAAGCTCTTGGATGCTTGTGTCTGTTGTTGATCCGTGATCTCCTTTACAAGTAGAGTCCAAACCTGGGATGAGTTGACAAGAGATGCAGTTCATTGGTGCAATTTCGTTCTCTGATTCTGTGGGATTGTATCCAATGTTAAATTATAGTTCCACATTCAGGAAAGAAGGGATAATCCACGGACATGAGACGAGGTTATCTCCCAACAGTCAGGACGGCAAAACTTTCCAGTCACAGTTTCCAGCAGTCGTCTTTGAACTGTACGATCCAAAGATATAGTCCATCTTTGTCTCTAGCAGATCTGCGAGTCTCAGTTGTTGAAAAAAAAAAATTTACCTCCACAAAAATAAGGCAGTGGAAAAAGTCATTTGCTCACTTATTTTTGTGGACTCGACTGACTTGGATCACCAGCAGAGGTCCCCCAGCACTTTAATTGCAATGCCCTGATCTCAGACATAATCCAAAATAAAACAAAAAAACAAAAGAAAAAAGAACAAAGCACCAAGAAAGCAAACCATACCTTTAGCATGATAGCATATCCTTTAGGTGTCAGGCCAGTGTTAATCCAACAGTGGGGAATAAATATCCTGTGTAGGTTATCCACACGACTCCGGCCCACGAGAGAAGTGAACACCTCATCGAGGTGTGCATGATAACTGAAAACCAAATTTGACTAATCCAAACAATGGTGTTTTATGTATGAGATATATAAAGAAAATGTGTGCTCTGGGTTGTTTTATAGTATGGATGAAAAGGTTGACATTAATCCATCCAGCAGGGCATGTAACTCCAGATTAGGGGAATCCCAGGGATGGCAGTTGGACCACTCTCTCTTTCTCTTTCTCTCTCTCTCCCTCTCCCTCTCTCTCTCCAGTAATCTCCAATAATCCTGGGAAATTTTGACGATATCCAATCTTTGCCCCGTATTCTCCGCAAATGATATATCCACCTCACAGAAATGTTTAAACTCACCACGATAATCCCGAACAGCCATTTAAACTGTTGACTATTCATTTTTGAACAAGGTACGCGTGTGCGCAGAAACGCTCTCGTTTATGGAATATCTCGGCACCTACATGTAAGTATGGATCCGGGAGCGCTGGCCACGCTCTGAAGACTTTAGAGGGGATCCCTAAAAGATTTAATTCTTGAGCATGACCTGCTTTTCTCCTCTTTAACACCCAAACAAGTAAATGAACAGATGGTGGAAAGATGCTTGGAGGTAAGGTGTTTACCAGAAACCACGGTTCCCCCTGCCTTCAGAGAAACTTTGTCCACTTACCCGTCTAGTCTGCGTTCATAGCGTCCGTCTCTGCTGTGGAGCGACGTGGGGGGCGCATACATGGCCCCCCCTGCCGCCCTTGTGAACCCTGATACATCCCGGCCACGAGAGCCTAAGGACAGACTATCGTCAAGCCCCCTCGCGGCACTAGGGATCGTTCCTGGTTCATTGTAATCAGTGCGCAGGTCTCTGTCCCCCATCTTGTTGATAGCATTGTGAGCCTTCTGAGCACTTTTAATGTCCACAAAATCCACAAAGGCAGCGACTCCACCTTCTGAACCCCGCTTGGGCAGGACCTTGACACTCTCCACACGGCCATATCTGAAAAGAAAGCAAACAAAAGAAGTGATCTCCAGGCGTTCAACTGCATCTGTTTATTCATTTTTCAAACAGTGTTTGGTTTTGTTTATTTGGGGGGGAAATCAAGCAATTTCCCGAATGATGACACATTTTCGGTTATGTCAGTGTGTGTGTGTGTTTGTGTGTGTGTGTGTGTGTGTGTGTGTGTGTAACAGAGAGCGGGGGAGGGGTGGGAGGGAAGGTGGCTTTGCTGCTCCTATTTTCTGCTCTGTGGTACTTTCTTATGAAGCAAGGTAACCCAGCAACTGGACGTGAGCCCTCTGCACAATCTATGTTAATAAATGCACATGTTTTGCACAGAGGAGGGTGCTCGCATACGCTTTAAGCTCATGGGGGGAGAGAATCACATACATGAGGTTTGAGCATCATTTACAAAGAGACGATATTGCCTGGGTTTTTTTTGCTGCCAGATGGTTTGAACCATCAAAAAAAGGGCATAGTGCATGTCCATGGTGTTGGTTCTGTTTCACTATAATAAAATAACAAATAAATATGTATACATATTTAAACATGTATCCTCTTTGCTTGTGAATATAACTGGTGAAAGTTTTGAATAGACGCACGTGAGGGCAGGCGAACCATTGTTTCTTTAATACGTCCGTGTATAGGAGATGGTGAACTGACTGACGTGAAGCCCATTCCTCTAAATTCACCAGTCTTGGATGACAAAGCCTGCTGCGGTCTGAGGGTGCTGATCGACTGTCGTGTCCCCCATCGGCCGGTGTGTGTTTTCGCCGTCCGATCAGAGACAGAAGGGTCGCCCATAAATTTATTGGCATGCCAGTTTCCCCAACATTGAACAGCCTCCGACGCCATTTTAGAAAAAAAAAAAGCCGTTCACACTGCTTACTCACTCCGCCGTCCCCCATCTTCAATGACTTCCGTCACACGTCGGGGGGCTGTCATGCACCTGCACACCCGGGCTACCTCCGGGGGCCGGGGCAGTGTGTGTGTGTGTGTGTGTGTGGGGTGGGGGGGGGGCCGACACACTCCCACCCCCCCCACTCCGCAATAACATGCAGTCGGTCGCCACACTTCCCACCGCACAACAACAAACACAAGCAGAACGTTACGCGCGTCGTGGCGCGGACCAGCGTCAACGACGCGCCATGTCGGCGGCCCCCTCGTCGTCGTCGTGCGCTTCCGCGACATCAGACACGAGCCTCGGCCGACTGCGTCCGTCCGCCGTCAATAATGCTTCGACTAGTGAACGCGGCGAAGCCTTCAGCGCTTTGCAGGCTCGACACTCGCGGTGTGTCGCGGGGCGAAGGCGCCTGTCGGCTCCACAGACGTGCGGGATGTATGTTCGGTCACTGAGCAGCTTTGGTGCGATATATAGTAAAACAAAAAATAATAATAATTAAAACAAAACAACGTAACGTTGCTCATATAGGTACACTGGCGTTTTTGGGGGGCTGTCGGGGAGGCGGGCTGCTGTTTCCTTGACAGCCGAGGAGAGAGGGCTGAGAGCGGGCAGACACCCTGATAGCCACCGGGGGGGGGGGGGGCATTAGCATTATTTTCTCCGTTTAATATAAACGGCACATTGGCTAAAAGGCCAATAAATAGCGGTATGCGTCTGGTCTACAATAACAAAATATATTTATTTTTTTTAAGCATAAATTAGAATATGATCATTAAAACACTATCGCTGTGGATTTCGCACGAATCGGACCGGTGCCGCGCGGGGTCAGCTGCTCGGGACAGCGGCGTGGCTGCACTGTGGCGAAAGAGGCATTTTGTTGGCTTTTTTTCTCCTCCTTCTCCTTCTCCTTCTCCTCCTCCTCCAGTGTCCGTACGCGCACATGGTAAACACCGTTCGCCCACGACGGCGTTTGACAACGATGCGTATCAGCGCAACACACGGCGCCCCGTTCAATCACAGCCCAGCTGGGGACAATGTTGCGGCGCGATGTCCGCCGTCACCTTTGAGCTTCCAGGGTTACATTAAGACCCCCCCCCAAAAAAAAAAATAATAATAATCATAATAATACAGCAACAGCAATAGTGCAGTGTGACGGGCAGGCACGTCGGCGGTGCGCGCTCGGTCCTGGGGGGCAGTGACCCGAGTCCAGTGACACACCGGGTCCCCGGTCCGCTCGGGATCCGCGGGACGCACTCCGCGCGGCCGCCCGGGCTCGCGCGGTGCTCGCGGGCTGAAGTTTTGTTTACACTGGCCGCGTTCAGCGAGCTGGAGATTAGAAAGAAAAGAGCGTTCCCTTTGCGCTCGCCAGGTGGGAAGGGGAAGGCAAGGACGGCTTAACAAAAAAAAGAAAAAGAAAAGTCGAATTGTTACCAGGTGGGAGAGTGAATGTACCACATGCAAGCACAGGTGAACTTGTCGCCCTGCCTGTTTGAGTTAGTCATCGTGTCGAAATGGCCCCAAAACAACCCAAAAGCCACCATATGTCCTCTGGCTGAAGCGTGCTGGCCGTTTGCCTTTTCTTTTTCTTTTTTTTCATGTCAGCTCAAATGCAGCACGGTGTTGTTGCGTATGGAGGGGCTGACAGCGCCGTTGCCAAATGGGGTTTCGCTACGGGGGGAACCTCCTGCTTCATCCCGACTTCACTAAAAAATGTGACACAACAGAGATGCTGGTTCTGCACCCGTCGTTGTTACATTGCAAAACACAGACAGACAGACACACACACACACACACAGACACACACACACACACACGTCGCTCATCTCATGACTCTTTTCTACTCACCGCTTGAAGTGCTCAATGATTTTCTCTTCTCGCACATTTTCGGGTAAATTTCCCACCCATAGATGTCTGGTTTCCCGGACCATACTGTGTGCTCCTGCTCCCCGACCATACAGATGAGTTTGCTATGTCAGTTTCCTCCCGTGCATATCAGAGAAGGCTTGCAAACTGAATGCCGGACGAGGGGGGGAAATGCACTCGGCGCAAATCATTGACTGGTCGTTGTGACCCATGTAAACCATTGGGCTGGATCCCCCGCACGCTGCTTGATACTGTTCACTGTTAAAGCGCGATCTTGCACCTCTCGTGAACGCGCTCCGGACTGTTCCCGTGACTAGGCGCGTCCCTGACACCATGCGACCTTTGGATGTCGAAAGAAAGCATGCAGCTTCCTAAAAAGATGCAGCAACTTCGCTTGTAATGAGAGGCGCACACCGCGCAGGCGTGGCTTTGTGTGTGAACTTCTTTTTGCCCCCTCTCTCTCTCTCTCTCTCTCTCTCTCTCTCTCTCTCTCCCTCTCTCTCTCGCTCTCCCCGATGAGCTAGTCGTCCGACCCTGCGCATGCGCGAGAAAACCCCTGGTTGAACGTTGGTGCTTTGACATCTGAGAAGCTTTGACTCACAGGAGGATCCCATCGGTGCTCGTTTAGTCAGACAAGGAGAGGCACTTTGCATGTACCAAAACCACATTTGCGCAAGTTTCATATGTTTAGAACGGTTGCTGCATTTTATGTTATCGCATGGTTCTTGCACTCTGGGGAAAAAATATCTTCATGGTTGAATGCACTTAATGTAGGTGGCTTTGGTCAAAAGCTTCAGCTAAATGGAAATAAAAACAACCCCAAGTGATCAAGTAAACCACATTTTGAAAAGAGTAAGGGGAGCATTCAAGATTTCTCTACCTCTGCTAATGGTTTGTTGGAAGTATTTCATTCACTAATCGCTTTGGCTAAAATAGGGATGAATGCAGGGTGTAATTGGTTTAATTGCCTCCTGTAAACCTGAACAGAATCGCTATATTTGATGGATGGATGGATTCATAACTGATGACCATCACCAATTGCTTTGTCTATAACTTAGTTTAACATTTTACATAATTAAAGCAATGCTACTATTTACTTTTTGACTCATAGAATCAACACGAGTTTATATATAAAGGGACGACAGAGAAAAGGAAGAGAGCGGAGAAACAGAATGAATACTTCCTCACTTAATGGCTTGATGAGTATGAAAATAATGCAAGTCAAATGCAACATCCCTCGCCGTCATCAGGTCTCAACCATGATCTCAGCCCAACTGATCACCTACGTGAAATTTGGAGTTGGACAGAGCTCTCCGCCATCACCATCAAAACACCAAATGGGGAAATGGAATATAAAAAAAGTGCTGTTCATACCTCATGTGGAATCTTGGAGAATCACTTTATGCAGTCTAGTGAAGCCACATTATGCTGGTTTACCATTTTGTATGTGACACATCTGTGTAACAGTGGACCGCTTACTGTAGCCTGTATATTAAAAAAGATACACACACCTTTATCATATAATTTGTATGATTCCTCTTTACCCTTTGTGTACACTTCTACAACTACTAGTGGGTGGCAAAATGGCGAGGGGGTTATTTAGTCAAGAACTTTGACCTGGTCTGAGCTCAATAATGAGCTAATAAGTAACATGAACAGGAAATAGGGCACATGTCATAAGGTACAAGAGACAATGGTGATAAGCTCTGATGAGCATAGGGCCAAATAAAACCTGCAGTTTTTATGTGTTTTTCTTGAAACACTATCCCTTGACATTTTTTATGATACTCGTCTGATGTGAAGATAACTTAAACATGTACACCTCACCCAATCGGTGGATAAATTGAATTTTATTTCATTTATCCCTCGCTGTATTACATCCATAATCACGCTGGGGCTGAATGTGACGACCAGCCGCAGAAACCAATAACTGAATTAAAGTTTAGCTCGAGGGAGCTCTGTTACTACACAACCCTGCTTTCGTTGCTATATTAAGCAGGCATTTTGGAGGCGGGAAGTGCGCATGCGCCAAACTGCGGTAACGGGGGACACGCAAATCGGCTGCGCGCATGCGCGCGGCGTGCCTATCAGATGAGAACAGAAGCGTCTGGAACTCTCCAGAGGAGGAGGCGACGCGAACAAGCGCTCGTTCAGCCATTTCAGAGGGGCACTTTCACCACAGGCGGGTGCTCGCGGAGAACGTCCTCACGCGGGATTTCTATTCTATCAAAAATGCAATAAACCTGAGGGAGTTACAATTTCCTATTTTGGTTGGATTGAGCAGACACCAAAATCTTAAACGTTCTCCTCCGTGATCTCCAGACCTGGATTATCTTTGAAACTGGACCCGTCAGGCCAATGTTGTCCACTGTAGTCTCACAAGCCGGGTGTTGTCGCTGCTTGTCGCGGATTGACGGGACTGTTATGACCAAAACAAAACTAAACCCCTCTCGTGGAAGATGTGTCCGTCAGTGCTCGGCCCTCAATAACGACACGTCCCGTGGGCCCTAATGTCGGCGTCAGTGTGTGGATGTCGCCTTCTGACGCGGGTGTCGGAGACGCTCCAAATTGTCCCAAGATAATAGCCCGTAACCGCACCGCGCAGGGCCGAGTCGCTCGCGCGCAGGGCCCGCGGCTGTCAGACAGGCGATCGGTGCGCGTCCATTGTTGCGGGCCCGGTCGCTTCTCTTAACGCGGTCTGTGATCGGCGGAGCAAAGGTCAGAGTCGAAAACCGTGTAGCCGAGCGCCTTTTCCTTTGTCTAACGCCATTTTGTGTGACTTCATAGCGACTAACGCTGTCGTCAGCCATTTTGCCCCCTTTCTTTCCACGGAGCGGGCGAGACGCGACAAAGAGGGGGACTGATGCCCACAGGCCCCCGCGGGGCCACGGGGAGAGGAGCGAAGCGACGATATGATTTACATTATTCTTCCCCAGCGCCTTAAACGTGTCGAATGTGTTTCTCTCTCTCTCTTTCTGTGCTCATTGCATTGACGTGCTGTGACAGCGAATTTAAGCGCCTTTCAGTTTTACAATAAAAAGGCATTTTTTAAAATTTCTTTCTGACACCTTTTGTGGGTAAACACGTTTGTTTTTACAGGCATTGTTGAAAATAAAATAAAAAGGGACATTTGAGTGCATTCTTTGGCTGTTTTGAGTCTCTGTCTTCCTCCTCAATGCACCAGTTAGTGGGTGAATCTGACTTTGCTCATTGCATGCAGTTGATTTTGGCAGACGCAGTAGGCCCGTTAATTAACTGCCAGTTGGGCGTGGAAAGGGTTACAACACCCACCCACCCCCTCCTTAAAGAGAAAAATATGTTATTGTGGATCTTGCCAGGAGTCACAGAAATACTGCAGTCATTTATCCAAGAGGTCACAGGCTCCTAGAATAACATACCACACTGTAGTGTGTAGCCTGTGTTAGTGTTCATGAACTGAATCCTAAAGAAAATAATTACAAGGAGAAAAAGAACATCAGGTAAAATAAACATTAGATGTTATGAGGGGAAGATTATACCGAGGTTCCTATTACCATTCCACATTGAGGCAATGACTGTTGATAACCCTTCCCCTGCGAATAAATGGAGCGATTGTTTTGGTTCATCTTAATGTCAAATTGTGGTTGAAGAGCTGGACACTTTCAAATCACACGTAGGTCATAATGTGTTGTTTTTGTAATTTTTAATGAATAATATTACATTCAAAGTACAAAAGCATTACTTGTTGGTGTTGCAAAGTGAATGAGTGGTTATCTCTTATGCTCCTTCTCTTGTGCCCGTGGTCTTTGTCATGTTGTCGTCACTCTCTCCTCATGCAGTCTGTGTAATCCTCTTCATCCGATCTGCAAACGACAAACATGACAGATGAAATGCGTGACATAAGAAGATAAGAGAGTGTATAACCAAGCTGCTGTAGCTGCAGGAAGAGCATAGACTACAGACAGTCAAGGATATCTACTATCACTTCCCTTGTTTGTCATTTCTGGGGTCTTCATTTTCCTACACTCTAATGTGTTATTGGATTTATGTCTTAAAGGTTAATCTGATGTAAATACATTTTACTACAGACTACAGAATAGATTCAACCTTCACTTTTTTAAAAGCCAACACAAATGCATACAATGTCACTTCTGCATAAACTGTATCTCTTCCATTAGAAACTCTCAACTATTTAATCAGGCTTTCCTCGGTGGATGTAAAAGTAGGCCCTGTGTTCTGAGTGACAGAATGTTTTGACCTGAATCTGTCGCGGGGGTCTTAAACCTTCTCCACCTGGGACACACGTTTGAGAAGTTCAGTCTCATCTTGGGACCCGGTTTAATGAATGTGTTGGTATTCTGCCCTAGTTTTTGGAGTCTCTCCGTAGACAGAAAACGGGCTTTTGGCCCCGTGTGCTGCTTCTAGGGAGACTCGCTGACCTGTGAAGACGCCGCATCCAGCAGATCCATCGTGGGGATTAGGCAGCTGGCCTCACCCAGGAAGCACATTAAGATGTGAAGCACGTCAGCCCAGCGTCCGACAGTCAGCATCAGGACCATCAAGCCCCCGAGACGCACCACCACTGTGTTCAGCACAGCCTGGCTGCCGGGCAGACGGTGCTGCTCCTCTGCAGGAGCAAAGCACAGCGTGACAGGTGAAATTTGGTGAAAATCGTAGGATGGGTTTGTTCAGGTGGCTTGATTATTGACGGATGCATCAGTGATCAGACTAGGCCAGAAGGGAAGCACAAAACGGATACATAATTTATCATGGATTTCTTGAGATGGGTCACGCTGTTATTGACAGTCCTACTCAGATTGATCAGCGTTGCACCACCATGCTTGACGTTTCTGTACGTTTCTCACCCTGCATGTACACCACCAACAGTGTGTAACATATAGTCAGTGGTGTCCAGAACTTTAGGGCCTCTGTTGCAGAGAGGAAGTGTCGGTTGATGATTGATACGGCGGCCACCGCAGCCACGGAGAAGGTAATGACCATAGCCCTGCACAGCATGGGCAGCAGGCCGCGGCCATGTGTGAGGAGGCAGAGGCAAATGCCACAGTAGCGCTGTGAGCTGTGGAGCTCGTACAGAGCCGTGACATGGTGCAGCAGGCGTGTGGCCTGTCTGGCCAGGAACCAACTGAGTGCGGCTGCCAGGAGCAGGCACAGCCAGCGCTGCGACGCCCCCTCGTGGAGAAAGTGCAGGCTGCAGCTCAGGGCACAGCCCAGGGAGAACTGGCTTTGAACGAGCAGCTGCTGCAGAAATTTGTTGGAGTCCTGGGGGAATAAAGGGGGCACATGAACAGCACTGATGGATGAATGAAAGAGAAATAATGGCCTCTTTGTTACGTGCAGCCATTGTGAGTTTCTTACTGGTCCCGCTGTGACCAATCCAGACACAGCCCGGAGGCAAAACTCGAGCACCACCAAGGAGGCCACACGGGAGCCCACTACAGCCAGTATCCCAGTCACGATGACAAACTGGAGCATCCCAGTGAGTCCGGGTTTTTTTGTACCCTCACGGGTTCGTCTCCTTTTACCATTGTCATCACCAGGGCTGTGGGAGGGAAGAAAAGACGGACACCGGCACTGAGATGGAAACATTTTGATGAGAAGGGTGAAAATGTGAAATGTTCTTGACTTTTCAGGTGATACGGCTAAACACCGAGTTCATCTTCAAGTACGGCTTTATTAAAAGGGCAATTTCCTCACCTCTCTTCCTCTAAAAATAAGTGCAGTCTGATCAAGGAGCATAGCACAGAGATCCCACATGCACCTACCAGCCCTGCATGTCACACAACACTGAGTTTGCATTACAACAACACACTCAGGCCGCACATTCAGTTCAGATACACCCTGCAGGAATGTTGATGTCAGAAATGAATGGATGAGGAGCTCACCTTGAAGTAAACTATCCAGTGGATTTGTGTCTAGAATCAACCATCCTGGCAGGAAGTATGAAGTCGGCAGGAGCGATGTGACAAAGGACAGCATTGCACAACCTTTGACTTAACTTAAGCAATCACAAACTCCGGAACCATGTTTCGTGGTTATTCTAGGTCGGGTTTAAACAATGTGGAGTCTCAGCTCAACTCTTCTTTTTTTCCTTTCTTTCCCTTTTTCCCCCCCAGTTCCTGTCTCAGCGTTGAGCCTGTTCTATGTCCTGTACCAAAGGTCATCTGAGCGTCAGTGGTGCAGAGGCCCCCAGCAGCCTGAGTCATAACAAGATAATGGAGGCTGTTGCACCATGGTGAGAACTTTACACTCTTCATAGTGATGGCAGGCCGGCGTTTCGCTCTCTTGCGAACCACAATCTACAATAAAAAACAAAACAGGAAATGTGTGCAGATTTACATTTCGGTACTCTGCGAGTCATGTGTGATGATGACAGTAGTGGCAGTTGTAGAGTCGAGGACAAACAGCAGGAGGATATTAAGTCAATGAAAAAACTGTGTAACAGTTACAGACTTGATCGAAAAGGTGCATTAAACTGAGGAATTCTAAGCAAAGGTTAAAAGTCTTTGTAGTGAAGTATGGAGAGAAATATTTCAGTTAAAGTTAAGCATGAGAAAACGAAACTGAAACATGACTTTAGGTGCAATAATATAAAAATTATCAGAGGCAAGGGGGGAAAGCTGTAGGAGCAGCTGTTCGGTGTCAAAAGCTTAATGCCTGTCCACGAGGGGGCAGCACTGTACAGTGTCTATACAGTTCATAAATGAAGTATCATTACCTTCATCAGTCCCTGCAGGACTGCAGCAGGAGAGAAAAGCAACCCGAGTGCAGTCTGGGGTCTTCTGGGTAACGTAGGGCACTTTGGTGCCTTGCAGTGTTAACCCCTTCCCCTAATATTGGTGGGCCAGGTAACTTGTTTTCCTCCAACTGTTGCCATCAGGTGATTTGGATCCCAGTGTAATCTGAACCCACATTCCACTGGTAAGGTTTTTTCCAAACATTAGTCTTGGCATGCAGACGTCCCAAAGGAACTGGTTTGTCTGCTTAAAGGGCCCCATATGTCACATCAGTGAGTCTTTGCCTCATGATACATAGCTATCATATTACTCTAATAGAGAAATGAGTGAGCAGCCCAGTTTGCTGGATCTATTTAAAACAAAAGTGCCCTGTCGCAGACACAGGCCCAGAAACATATTTATGTGTCAGGAAAAGATGACCAAATCCGCTTTTCATTCATTGAACTAAGCAGTTGGCCTTTGCGGTGCACTATCTGCACAGGCTGTGATGAAACCGGAGACCATCAGCAGCACTCAGATATTGAATCGCCCTTTATCACCGAGTCCGAGTCATGTAAGGAGGTGAAAGACCACAGTTAGAAAACAACTAATGAAGTTATGACAGACCGACCCGAGAGAACACATGAACTAGGGCCAAGGTCTCATTTCAAGGAATGGCTCTGTCAGTGTCAGACTTTCAAAGTGCCTGAAACCGGAGCTTGATGTGCAGAGTGTTGACTGTTTCAGACTCAGGTGAGTGCAAACTGAGTTGATTTGAATGTGGGAACATAAACTGAATTCTCCTTTGGGAGACAATTACCAAATCGCTGCCTTATGATTCTGATTGTTCCAGTCACATAGTCTGATTAAACAATGTAAAAACTTGACCAGTATGATTTGTTGTTTTAAATGCTGATTGCTTTACACTATGTTAATTACAAGTAGATAATTAACACATTGGTCAAAGTAATCAAACAGTAAGTTACCTATATTTTGTCAAATGACTGCATATTATGATCCCATTTTCAGCTTTTCTTGTAGTCACAATGTCTTATACATATTTTATGGTCACCTGATAGACATTGTGTTGCACACAATCAACTCTTCGTCCTCAGTGTGTCAGAGCAGAGAGGTTCAGTGTCCGGGCTGAGCAGTGAAGCAGTGAGTGAACAGTGATTCCAGGCAGCAGATAAACCTCCGAGGAGAGGAAGGACTTCCCACATGGACTCCAACAGTGGCGGCAGTGTGCAGTATGATCGCTGGAACGAGGACAACATCAACATGAACGTGGAGGCATCACAGTCCACTACGAGGAGGTGAAAACAGTGCCGCCTGACATAAATAGCCAAAGACAGAAATTCATGTTGTTTATATTATAGAGACTACTCTCATACCACTGAGGAGCAGCTATATAGAGTAAAAGGAAAATGTTTGTGAGATAAAACAAGATACTGGGACATGTTAGGGACTAAACTGATTTATGGGATGAAGCAAAAGGAAATGATAGAATCTTTCAAACCCATTATCAGTTGAATGTTATATTACCAGTAAACATTGGAAAACCTTTATAGTCCAGCAACAGCAGTTTCAATCTCTGACACTTCTTCCCCTCCTCCTACATTCACAGGATCCACGACAGAGTGTGCATCGGCAGCACTGGAATAGCAGTGAAGACAGCAGGCGCTCTGGCTGCACTGGTGTCCATCTACATCATAGGATACGTGACAGGATACTACATCCATAAATGCTGATGGATGGAGCCCAGTGAAGGGGTGTGTGAATCTTTTCCTGCTGCAACACAAGTTTCATTAGACTTTCAATAGCTTTACCAAACATATGAAATGCTATTTCCTACAGAGAATTGGTTATTATATCCTGTTGGAAAGGATGACTTATTCCCATGTGCTGATACTGCAGAGGTTTGGATGTGTGCGAGGGTGGGCAGATATTGTACCAACTTGGGAAATTAAAGTATTATTTGTTAATTTGAATGTTTACTGCAGCTCAAGGAGCGCCCACTCCACACATACCACACAATAAGACGATGAGAAGTGCCTTGATCTGTGAGAGGACCCTTTACAGTCTACCTGAGAAGATAAAGAGCCACATTGTACCATCACACAGACTCAAAGTAAAGCCAGTTTTCTATGTTGTTACCCATAAAAACAGCTGCCAGGCTGTTCAGGTGGATGCAGGAATACTGTAGGTGTTAAATCAAATAGATGAATGAATTAAACTTCTAAGGAAGACTCAAAGAGATTTCTAGCGCTGGTGCTTCAAAAGAAATTTATTACAATTTCATAATCTTTTACATAATGATCAACAATGCTGTCAGTGGTAAAAAATAAAGAAATGCAAAAAACACAACTTTGCATTTGTCATGCAACAGAGGAAGGGAACGTTACCGTGGTAACAGCTCTGACACAGTTGGACACCATGCGCAGAACTGCTGCAGCTCAGTGGGACAATGTGGTCAATTGTGAAACCATCCTTCAAGCAGAGTGAGAGGCCTTGACCTCTCGCATTCAAAACAATAAAACAGGTTACATGACAATAAGAATAGAACCACATTTACCTATACATGTATGGTATGGTATTCAATCACAGACAGACGACAAGTGTCAGACAAACGTATCGTACCGACCCAAACTGCTGCATAATGTACGCACTTCACAAACACATCCCCTGAGGAACAACTTGCTCTTAATAATCTCATGTGTTCAACAAACACTCGTCTTTCATTTGCCGCTCTGTTATTTACTTTGCGCGTGATTCGGTGTTGTGGCTCCTGCGGCAAACACCCCCACGTTTCGGGTTGCGGGGACCTATGTTTTCTGGGCTCTCTCCTCCACATAGAGCTGCATCTGCGAAAGACCGAGAACAGACAAATATCAGTGAGCATTCAAATGTGATGTTATTAACAATTTAACAAAACATAATCACAGAATGAATCAGCAAAGTGTTGATCTGAGCAACAGAATTAAAACTTGATTCGACACTTGATTTCTGCCTCTGTGTTTTTGTCTCTGAACTGACGAGTGGGATGTTTCTGCTCACTTTTACTATGTCAGATGTCATGGTCTTCAGCGGGATTAGTCGAGGCTCCTGCATGTGGACTTCTTGCTCATCAGCAACTATCCATGGGAAATCCTGAGGCACAAATGTGACACAACAAATGCATGTGATTATTCTGTGTTTACATATTGACAGAAATCATCACAACAAGAAACACACATGCTGCTGTGTCAGCACATCATGTTTTCATTTGTGGGCCTGCAGTGGTTCAAAGACCTCACCTTGATGACTTGAACCTTCTCCATGTTGCGTGTGGCAGCATCTCTTGTATGCACTAGTACTGTAAACGAACACCCTGTGAACACACATACATAAAAGGAAGTCACACAAACAGATCTATGATTTGTATCTGTTCTCTTATGGATAGCATATACACATGATATAATCTCCTTAATAACAAAGCCATTTGCTGTTACAAGCTTGATTATTTGCCAATTCTCTAGTTGCGCAACTTTTGGCTTGAGAAGCAGAAGCAATTCACTTGTTCAGTGGTGCTCTTCTGTAATGTCAGTGAGCCTTTTGCTTCTGAGCAGCAGTGGAGAGACATGAATAGGACCCAGGGGAATGTTATAACCTGGAATATACCTGACAGTCTCACCCTTCCTCTCAGGTTACACCCGAATCCTGCCTCCTTTCCTAAGATGTGCAGACATTAATTCAAACCTGGCCATAACCCTAATCCAGGGCTCCAGACAAACTGTTTTTACTGGGGACACAGTAGCCCCTTAATGAACATTTTAGGGACACAAGCAGAAAATTTAGGGGCTACAACTTAAATCGGCCTGCAACACAGTTATACACATTTTTGCCCATTTTAACTGCATTACTGAGAAATGCTTTGGTAATGAATAGTTTTATTTTAATTGAATTGAATGAGGAAGAAGGGTCAACGGTTAGTTTTGCCATTGTTGAGTGAGACATTTACAGGGATTAATGCAAAATTAAATAAAAATAGAATCTGACTGATTTATTATTTCATTTTCTGGCCAAGTCATTTTCCCCATCTACCTTTTTAGAGGCCACTTAGAGGCCACCGAGACGTCCGGTCTGGACGGGACCGCAGACAAGGTCAAAGAGATAAAGGGAACGCGTCGTTCCGGTTAAACCGCACCAGCGCCAGCCCGGATGTCAACCAAGGATGCAAGAGAACACGGAAGGCGAGTCGGGAGACCCGCAAGCGCGCTCAATCCGGGCCCTGCCCCATCGGCACAGGAGTTGGCTGTGAACGCGAAGACACAGTGACGAGTGCAGTTGACGTGACCCCCGCAGTTGACTTATCACTCCCGGACTCTTCCCTCTCTCACGGACTCGACCTACACTGGCGGACTCGCTACCTCGTTTAAAAGAAGAGAAAAGGTCTGCACATTTGCAGGTCGCACGCGTGCGAGCAAACATCTGTGACCTAAAGCATTTGATTCAGAAGACTGCATTTAAGGATTCAGTCAAAGATTACTTCACACTGCGAGCAACTGCATATTCATGAATGATATGTGGTAAGTTATGTGGGCTTTGTCAAACACAGTAACCATAACTAGTAACAGCATTGCTGATCATTGCATTAGTATATATTTCTGAGTATAAAAATGTTGTTATGTGTAAGTTTGTCGTGTACGTCTAAAGTAATGTTACCTGGTGGGTTATTATTCAAAATAGCATCACACACACTGATCTTCAGGATGAACGCCCTCAGCAGCTGCTCCACGTGTGAAAGTAAAGTTTCCGAGCTGTAACGATGAACACACAGTTAGGGGACCACAATCAAGCTGACAACGTATAGGCGTGTTCATTTTGCAACAGAATGTAAAGGACATGTATTTATATTTAATTTCTAATCGATTGAAAAATTGGAAAACCTGATGGAAAGCAGTGGGGGTTGTGAAATCTCAAACACAAATCTCTCCACGGGATGATGCTCTTTGTCCATGATGACCACCACCACCTTCTCTGCATCATTCTGGTAGAGAAAAGGAGGATTTCAGTAGAGGTGGACACGTTACCTGATGAAAACCTGTGTCCTCTTAAGGTCACGTCTTACCTTTTCAATGAGCGGCTTCACACAGTGCAACGTGTCTTGGATATACTGATTCAGCTCTGGGTGACACGACATCTGGAAAAATAAACACATCGAGGGGCAGAAGACCCAGCATTACAGATATGACTTCCAACAATCTGCGAGCATAACATTTTGCAAACGTATATTCATCTGTACCTGCACAGGCACGTTGTATTTCTTCCTCTTTTGAAAGATTCCAGAGGGATACACCTCCCGGACATACAGGATGAGGTGAATGGCGACCTCCAGGAACTCACACAGGATGTCAGCGATCACTGGAAAGAGAGGAACCCACGTGGTCATTATTGATACCAAATGAACTACCAATGCAGAGTCAAACAAACCAAATGCAAATTCCTGCCAATTTAGTGTTTCCGTATTATCTCATCTCACATATAATGATGGGGGTTGTTTTTTTTAAAAAGGGGGACAGCAAGTGAGGCAGACTCAATAGAAGTAACCCGCTGGTTTGTTCTATGCTCAGCCGACGTGACCAGCATACGTCCGTGATTTAGCAATTACAATTCGTCGAGGCACGTAGCCAGAGAACGAACGCTCGACTATTACCCTCCAGTTGAGTTGCCTTACCTTGTCCAAAGTTAAGGTCCTGTCTCGTGAGAGTTGTCATCGTTTCTTCCTCCGAAAACGAAACACTTAGCTAATTTTCGAGCTAGCTAACGTTAGCAACGCAGCAGTCCGTCAAGCCGTCATCTCTGTTTGAGGTCGTTTTTCATTCGGTTCGATGTCCGACTTGACGGTGTCAACCAGGGGGAGCGAAGAAGTAAAATTTCAGTTTCAACAGAGATATTACAGAAAACTCCGAGGAGGATTTCAAAAGGAACTTAGGACTTAAAACATTTCACGACGCGAAACGACGCTTTTCCTTCGTGCGTCGCGCCTCAATGACGTCACTTGTTGTTTACCAAGCTGATTGCCGTCCACTCCTGATGACGTCGCATTTGGCGATTCAGTAGATTGATTGTTTTGGGTTTTTTTTTTACTTTTTTGGAAGAAATAGAACAAATTTCTCATATAAATTTGTTTTGCAAATATGTTTTTACCATGTGGTCTTGTAAAGTCTCAAATATATCTTAAATCCAAGTTTATTCCCAGATATTATATTATATGTTACAATTATCATACTTTATAGATACTTTTTCCAATCATATTCAAGCTAAGATGCCTGGGTTTATATGTATTTATATTATAGTGTGGGTTTAGTTGTTTTTTTAAGGAACTGGTGCCAAAATTACTGTTTCACACACACACACACACACTCCCTCTCTCTCTCGCTGCAAAATAAAAACCACGTGACTGGTCTCTGGCTACAGAGATGGTTACGGCCCCCACGCTCCTGAGCACCGATCACCGATAGATGACAACTCTGATTGGTTATTGTCCGAGGCAACTAGAGAGTCGCGTCACGTCGCGTCGCGCCCGTTGCGTGGGTTCATCGGTCAACTCGTGCCTGTTGCCCGGTTGTGATCCCGGGTCGCGTTGCCCCGTCGTCGCCGGCGCGGGACGAAAGGCTCCGCCAGGCCTCCGCTGCTCTGCCCCTCGCGAGCTGCAGCAGATGCGGTGTGTTCAGGGTGTTGCTCTGCGGAGACTGATGCGAGTCGCTGCTGCCCGGGGGAACTGTCATGTGTGATTTACTACTCTCCACCCTCGGAAGAGAGAAAGAAGAAGACCAGGACACTACTGAGCAAAAGTGAAAAAAACAGCTCGAGTAAGATCCACGAACATGAACATTCAATCACACAAACTCTTAAGAAGTGAAGATGGGACACTGCAATACTGCAGGAGTCTACTAATGGTGCAGGGCTGTTTGTTTGAGAACTTTTGAATGACAAAATATTGTTGTTTTTTTACAAATGAAGATTGAAGCCATTATTGGACAGACTTTGTACACCACAGGAGGAAAAGTAAAGTGTGGAGTTGTGTAAAATGAAATGTCATCACCACTCATATGATGTCAGATCTTCTGCACAAGGTGAGATTATAGTAAGAGCACATCATTTGACATAAACATAAACTTTACCCACATGCACAAGGTGAGCTCAGTTTTGTCACCGGGTTCAACTGAGCCGGGCCGGGCCCGCCTGACGTGTAGGAGTTGAAGCTCAGCATAGGTTACTAGTTAATATATGTCAGTCATATATTAACTATGCTTGGTAGTGGCACCCTAGCCAGTTCGCTTTACAGCCGCTGTGAAGCATCATCCCCATATGTCTTATCTTTTACGTCTGGTCAGTCACACTGGTCTTCTTCGCAGGTCATCCGATTGTGCAAGTCATGCCTTTTCTGGAGTTCGTAGCCGGGAGCGTTTCAGGTACGTTTGTAACACAAGGTGGAGCGATCGAATGAATACAGTTGTATTTGTACTGCGACGATATAATGTAGTTGTGCACGTGTGAAGAAGGTAACCTTTCCTTGTTGGCTATTGTATCGCAGGCGCGCTTGGACTGGCCGTTGGACATCCAGTAGACACCGTGAAGGTCGCAAGACACACACATGAAATTCATTAACGTGACTAAACAAACGCGTAGGCACGCGTTTGTTTGTTATCCTGACATCCTGTGATTGATTTGCAGGTGCGCCTGCAGGCCCGGTCTATGTATAAAGGGATATTTCACTGTGTGGCTAAAACATACTCATGCGAAGGGGTAAGAGTCACATACTCATCAGTCGTTTCACTGCACATCGCTGCGTGAACAGCTCCAGCCGCCACATGACAGGACATAACGATGCACTCTTATTCATTTGTTTGCCCGTTGTGCTTTCATTCCATCAGCTCCGTGGTTTCTTCAAAGGCATGGCGTTCCCGGTGCTCACCACGGGCATCGCCAACTCCATCGTCTTCGGTTCCTACAGCAACGCCCTAGACTACCTCACCCAGTCGGAGAGCTGCGGCCGCACTAAACCGGCCTCTGCGGCACAGGTCTTCACCGCTGGCTGCTTCTCGGGTCTGATGCAGGTAGGAGCACCCGGCGCTCACCGACTGCTTTTTCACCCAAGGCACCTTTGCAGGTCTCGTACAAGTGCTGTGGAACTGATCATTCATCGTGAGTATGTAAAAGGCCTGCAAAGGAAAAAAGCCGAAAAGTCCGCGGTAAAGGAGCCCCTCACCCCGACAGAAAACACTGCTCCTGGAGCTCCTGAAACGCCTCGTCAGTAGTCGGGCCGATATTTCCATAAGATGTATTGTGGTTGGACTTATTCGGAAGAGAGACTCAAGAATGCAGTTTCAGTGGGATCTTTAATCTCAACAAAGCTCTTCATTCAGCTCGAAAATAGATCAGTTATATTCAGTTCATCATCCATTGGTCTACGTGTCACACAACACGCAGACCCTCTTATGAGGGCTGTTGTGATGCTTGTTATGATGTTTGTAGAACCTCTGGTTTCCCACTTACTGTGGGAATTGGTAACCTGAGACCCAAAGTCAGGCCAAGTGTCTAGCTAACCGCCGAGACATTTCAGCCCTACTGGTCCCCAAGAGGTTGCAGTGTTCACTACAACCCACAGAACAAAGGTCTGGGTCAGAACGGGCGAAAAGAATGTGAAGTTTGACATGAGGCGAGGAGAGCCGAGGCACAAGGTTCATGAAGAATCAGAGGTGTAGCAATCGACCATGTAAAGTCCAGTCGTAAACTGAGGTAACAAGAGGTTGTTTAACCTGGTTCTCTACCTGATTCTCAGGTGCTGGCTGAAGCAATAGAATTGCTCCAATAGGTTTTAACATTCGCAACATAACATTGTCAAAGTTAAATTTGTAACTATTTTGTAAGTCAGGGCCTCATTAACATAATGTTGACTTATCCCGGTGCTCAACTAATGCAATGCAGCATCGTGTGTAGAAAGAGGTTTGTGTGTTGATTCTTGTTAACAAACACTTCATCTTTGGATTCTACAGTACGTTCAGTCTGTGTCACCAACCACACCGTCCAGTCGGAGAGCACGCGTGTGTGCAGGACAGGAGCCCTGTGTAGCAAGTTCCACTGTCAACAAAACACATCACACACGTCTTTAAAGGATTAGCATTCTATTTTTGTCCAAAACAACACGTTGGTTGTTAATACTTTGTGAGTTCCCATTCTTTGTCTGTTGCTCTCAGTGTCATTGAAAGAAAAAAGGTTCGGGAACTTATAGAGGCAGCTGGGCACTGTAGGTCCAAGCAAACATGACACAGGCAGGAGCAAAGAGTGCATTTGGGGACAATTTACATCAATGGACTTTTGGTGTGTTGATGACTATTTACAGCAGCAGGATGGTGGATGTGGTTTGATTGGCAATAAACGACAGCGTGTTAATGGTAATGAAAGGACACGTCACCCAGTCCCAACAGTGTGGTTCCATTGTGTGTTTCTAAGGTGACACGCCCACTCGCTCGCTGTGAATCTTCCAGAGATTTTCCAGCTGTTGCATGTCACTGTCACATGGGATCACTCAGACTTTCCTTGGAGATTTCGGGCTGGGGGCTGGCAGGTAAAGTTCTAACATTTGCGTTCTCACATACGGCCCTTTCGGAATGTTCAGGTAAATGTCAGGACTGCAGCGCATGTCTGAAAGCAGCTGAATAGTTGTTGAACATCAATTGAAACAATTTTTTCAGGCTTTGGATACACAAAGAATACTGAAGGATCAGTCCGTTGTGGGCCATCAGCTTTAACCTTTAAAGTGATTTCGTTTAAAAGCTTGGTTTCAAATCTGTCGACAATACCATCTAAAACTGAAAGATAAATCCTCGTCATTTCGGTGGACTGACCCTCTAATGTTATCTGGTTCCAGGTGTTTGTTTGTGCACCTATTGACCTGGTGAAGGTGCGTCTGCAGGGTCAAACGTGCGCCGACCGATACCGAGGACCCGTCCACTGTGTTGCCGTCATCCTGAAGGAGGAAGGGGCCAGGGGTCTGTTCAGGGGAGGGACGGCCCTCGCCCTGAGAGATGTACCCTGCTACGGACTCTACTTTCTGCCCTACGAGGTCACTCGGTCGGCTCTGACAGGGAGCGGCAAACAGCCGGGTCAGTCGCAACAGTGCCAACCCAATTTGAATGTGTCACTGGGAGAGTCTGTGAAGTATAAAAGGAAATACTACTTATCTTGAAGTTAAATCGTGAGATGCTTAGACTTTCTCATTTAAAATTATAAGATATTAAAAATACGTAAAAATCCTAGGTCAAATTCAGAGGTAACAGTTCAGGAGGAACTTTGACCCAGTCAAAGTTTTGATATGTCGAAATTTTTAAATGTGAATTGGTGCCTCATAGTTTTAACAATCATTTTAAAAAGTCTTCACTTTGATTCAACCATGAGGATTTCTATGTCATTCCGTTGTTACCTGGTAGAAATGGGCTTCCATATAAAATATACAATAGACATTATAAAAAGCAAAATAATGAACCTTAGTTTAGCTTTCTGTGCGTTGAGCCGTTGCACAGAAGAACATTTGGATTCAGGTTGAGGTTCGGATTTACAGTAGCTCCACCAAAATGTCCAGGGCTCATTCAATCTAGAGACACTTCAAAAATATTGGCAGTCATTTCTTTAACTTTTCTCTCGTCAGATACATTTGCAATACTGATGGCCGGCGGCGTGGCAGGTGTGGTGACATGGGTCTTCGCCACGCCCATGGACGTGGTGAAAGCCCGGCTCCAGATGTCGGGGGCCGGCGGCCGGGAATACAGGGGCGTCCTCCACTGCATGAGAGTGAGCGCGAGAGAGGAGGGGGTGAGGGTCTTTTTCAAAGGCCTCTTGCTGAACAGCCTGAGGGCCTTCCCTGTCAACGCCATCACTTTCCTCAGCTACGAGAGTCTGATGAAGCTCTTCTATCCACCAGCGACATGACCTCACCGCGGACAGTGAATGGTTGCACTTGTTGTCTTTGTAAACTGAAAGATCTTTTCTGTTCCTGTTCGACATTGGACTGATCCTTGGTGCCGTTGAGTCTAAACTAATCTCTGTCCTCTTCAGTATTAAGACGCGCTGCTATGTGGAGGAGGGTCCTCGCCACCGATCAGGTGGTGGTTCGAGTAAACATCTCTGTCACTGCGGGGCAAACTCGTCTGCTGACAAAAGGCGTGAGAGATGTGGCTGAAAACGATCTACTGTAGTTCCGGTACACTGAGCATCTACCATCAATAGTTTTACATTAAGAATGATTCAAATTTCTGAGTATAATGTGAATACGCCCTCATCATGACACCTATGGTTATCACCCGACTGCAGTTCCTCTCTGCTCTTTGGAGCTTTCCCTTCTTTCAACTTGACAGTTTTTAATGCATTTCCAAAGTTCTTGTCAGACTTTATGCTCTATTAAAATGAGGAATGAGGGAGCATCTTGTCAAGTTATAATTTAGTATATACGTTTTTTGGCACCACATTATCATAAGGATCAGGAATTTAAAAGATTAATTTTCTCAAAATTTTGTGAAATATTTTATGGCTTTTTAAAGTTTCCAAATTTATACTTGTCTTATTATAACTTTATTCTCAATTATGACTATGACATCCTGACCTTATTTTCAAAAGTTTTTTTCCCCTCAATATGGCCCTAATACACCATCATAAGAATGAAACTTCAGGCCAAACTAAAATGTCTCCACTACATGTGCAAACATAGGATGAAAATGAGGATAAAGTAAACAGGTAGAATATTGCGATAAACCGGTTTCAGTATACTGATGTACATTTAAACCAGAAATGCCACATGATATCACTGTTTGTACAGGCAAAACAATGCAAAATTTACTTTCCCTAGGTGCTTGAGAGAAAATATTTTCATCTTCTCTAGTGTTCACAACCTCAGTAAGGAGATACATCACTCAATATTTTTGACATCTCCGATTCGTATCTTCCCAAATGTAAAGTTCACAACTGCTCAACACTTTCCACCCATGAACCTTTATTCATACTAATACACAAACTGCATGTTCGAACTTCACCTCATTGACTTTGATGTAGAAGATGAGTATATAAAGATATGTTATGTCTGTATAAGTGTTTGGTATCCACATTAAATCGTAGCCAACTCCCGGTGGTTTTTATTTGCACTTTACCAAGAAACCAGTTCTCAGAAAATAAAGAGGAAACAGTGACGTAGAACAAACATGTTTATTTTGTAAATTAATGAAATGTTCAAAGTCAGAAAAGAAAAGAGAAAATTTGATGAGGCACAAAAAAAAAATTCAGCAAACATAAATGATTAACCCAGAACTGTCCTATCACACACTGATGAACCGAGGGAGAGACGTCTGGACCCGTGAGCAGAGTGGGAGAATAGAAGCAGTATGCTCAGAACAACATTAAAATGCATGTAGAAATTATGTATTATTGCATGTACAAACTATTTTTGGCAAGATGAAAACGTGGCACTGTGTGTCTTACGTGTCTGTGTACAGTAAGAAAGACGTCTCTGGAGGAAGCTGAAATGAAACCCAGTGAGGACAGAGAAGGCTTTTTGAGTTGTCGATGCAGCTCCAGGGCTGAGCGTCAGGAGCTGATGTATGTTGTTCGCTTTAAAAGTGAACTACAAGATGGCCCGTAGAAATATATTGGACATTAAATTCAATGAGCAGAGTCGAAAGGGGTTTGAACCCATCATAAAGCTGTTTATGATAGCACAGCAATCACCTGAGATATCGGAGCGCAGTGACACAAATCAGATGACTACTACACAAACATCATTTACTTTTATCAGGAGGTGATACATGAGCGCTTTTGTTTTGCGGCTATTCATCCCTCCCATGAGTAGAGCAGGCCTAAAGCTAAACCAGGAAGTATTTTTTTGTAAATGCAAATTTCTACAGAAATATTAATTCGAACAATGCTCCTTTTTTATTTTTCCGACTATGATTGTCTGGGTGTTTTCAGCCTTAACTGATCCAAGCCAACGACACAAAAACAAATGAAAAGGAAACTTTTTTTTCCTTTAAGATGAACGTGTTAAAGACAGCAATTTGTCTCTAAGCCCCTTTTACTGACCAGGGTTGCCAGGGATGCCATCCCAACATGCAAAAAACCCCACAGAAACAAAACAGACAAAAATAAGATAGCACATAAATGCCTTCAGACTCCCACAACATTTCCTGATAGATAAGCATTCCTAGAATGCAGCGTGTGGCTTTCAAATCTTCCACACATTGCTTAAAAGTAAGTGGCAGTCGGCCGGTAGGTCTCGTACTCAGATGCAATCGAGAGAAACTTACAAAATAAAATCTTAGAGCTTCGTCCAGCAGCTGCCATACCACAGGTGAGGGACAAATCAGCGCGTACTGGAATGCGTTCGTAAGACAAAAGGCTCACAGAAGTTCTTTTCCTTCCAAAAAAAGCTGAAGGACACCCTGAGCTTCCCCCGTGTACTGATGCACTTTTGACAAGGCAGAGGATCCAGGGTGAGGGGTGTTAAAAAAAAGGTCATCAGGACACAGGAATATAGAGTTCCACAGGATAAGTGATGGCAGGGTCGGATCTGTGACCTTCACCAAGCCAGTCACCAAACTTCACTTTCAGCTTTGAGACGTGACATGGACACAAAACCACTAGTGGGTCCCCCTTACAGCAGCATTGTGCAACTTTTTTACTTTAAAGATAAAAGCTTCAAATTCATTGTGATGGTACAACTGACTCGCAACAGGGAGAAAGGTGCCTCTTTCATTCCCCACTATGTGCCACCAACTCCTGTACCCGGGTACGATCACCCGAAAAGAGCTGCGCGGCTGAATAACAGTCAGTGGCTTCAAGTGCTGGAATCGAGCCCAGCAGGTCGAGGAGCAAGGCTGAAATGTAGATCAGTTAAAAAGTCTTACGAGTCATTAAAAAGCCAGCTCTCAAATATCAATATTTCCAAGCTCGTTTGTCACAGCGACAGTCTGAAACTACATTTGGGAGCACCGCCATGTTTTCCACAGCAGCCAACGTAGATGCCAATAAATCGGACACAACTGGTCCTTTAATCGCGAGGCCCAAAAGAAGCGATGACCACTTGCGGCTACAGATGTTTTTGCTCATGACTTGATTCCATTTTTCAAGTCTCAGGTCCTCAGTGAGACTGAGGGGCGACGGAGTCCTGGTCCTCCAGTAGTGGTTTGTGGTTCTGCTCGGCGGCGGCCTTTGCCTTCAGGTTTTTCCTCTGCAGCTGTCTGGCCTTGTTGTACAAGAAGACCCCGAAGAACACAAGCAAAGTGCCGCCGGCGCTGAGGATGGTGATGTGGTTGCTGAACACGATGATGCTCAGCCACACGGACAGGGCGTGCTTGACGGTGCTGGCAACGCTGAGGACAAAGTAGAGGGATGAGTGTGTTGCTGAATCATGCTGTCAGACTCGTCCAGTTCTTGGCTCCTCAGTCAGAGCATTACCTCTCATCAGAAACATGGTTCAGAGGCGAAGCTCACTCCCATTTTAAACTGGTTCATCTAAATGCTTTCACAACAATAAGCTTTGGCTGACGCCAGTTAGCAAACAGACGCTCAGTGGTCACATTATGTGGTTTCATTAAGTCTTGGGATGCGACTCGACACATACAGCATGTAGCCAAGATGTTTAGTTACTTTTTGACAACGTATTAGAGCAGGAGCTTCCAAAGTCCGACCCTGTGGGCCCCATCTAAATCTAAATGAAGACTTACACCCCCCCCAACAACCCTCATCTGAAACATTCTGAGACTTACTCATGTCCAAAATATACTCTGATATTGCAACATGTTAAATAATCAAAGAGGGTTTGAAGGCACAGACTTCCATTTCATCGCTTTGATCAACACCGTCACGACCCTCAGACAAGCTCTGGAGTTGGAATGAAAATCCTTTTTCCCACTGTTTTTTCTCTGACCATCAGAGATATTGAAATTCTTTGCAAGTGCAGGTTGCACTTAAGGTGGTGACAGCGATTTCAACCATCATGACGTTATGAAAAACAATCAGTATTGACGCAGCATAACCAGAGATATGGTTTACATTTCTATTCCTCGACACAACTTAACCACTGACAGTCACAGTTCACTTCTTTCTGTCAACCCAGATTTTCTTTATTTCAAACTTTTAGTCCTCGAATCCAAACTTCCTCTGGAGCCACATTTTTATAGTGACTTTTATATTTATTTAACTGTTTTGCACTTTTTTTCTGATGTGGCACTGATAGGACTGCATCCAAATTCCTTATATTCTATTCTAAATGGCTATATACACACATGCACTTGTACTGCCCAAGTACTGTAAACAGACTTGATGTGTAAAATCAGTGCAGTTCTCAATGCAAATAGAATACTGTTATCTAATAAACTCTTGCTGTATTGGAGATAAAAGGGATCAGTAGAGGGTAATAATTATCTTCAACATCAGCTTCATCAGAAATACAATCTGTTTTGTCTCCTACCTGAAGGTGACGGGGGAAATCCGTCCCATGAGAGCATAGGCGGTGACACTCTGAAGGTGGAACAGGCCGCCGTCGAAAAGCAGCAGCAGGATAATGTCTTGACTGAAGATGAAGCTCCGCCCGCTGTTCCCGATCACTGGAAGGTCCTGAGGAACACGGGGACACATGGCGTGACATTAACACCAGTGAAACTGTCTCGCATCTGATGGAACTCATCTGCATCTTTTATAATTCAGAAAATTGATCCCACAGCCTTTAGGTGAAGTAAATAGTGTAATTGCCATGGCCCAGCCCTGTGTATAATTTGATACAACAATAACTGAGGCACAAACTCAGTGTGGACCTACCAGGAGGAACACCCAGGCAGGTATGAGCATGATGACTGCGGCTGCACTTGTATAGAACTGCAGCTCCGGAGGGCTGAGGAGAGTCAATTAGACAAACTGTGAGTTTTCACAGTACAGAAACGTTGTCATGTCAGTTACCAGTGAAAGATGTCACGGTCGTTCACCTGAACCTGTATGTGTCTCCACTCAGCAGTTTTTTGGAGAACACGTTCTGCAAACTGAGATCAGAGATACAGGGGTTAAAATCGAGCATTTGCCACCGCCTGTGTCATGTCTGTGGCCGAGGGGCCGGCGTACCAGTCCATGACGTTGGTGGAGAGCGCGGCGGAGAAGCCAAGCATGTTGAAGCTGATCTCCGTGGCCGTGCAGAGGGCCAGGCCAGCCATGACGGGAAACAGGGACAGGTTCACCCACAGCCCTGCAGGTTGTAAAACAAACAACACGTTTGCAGGTTGTAAAACAAATGAGTCACTCACGACCCTTAAAAAAACCCTTATCACTCATCACCTCACTCAGCCTGTTCTACTTGTATAAGGGGTGGCGACCGGTTACCAACTATCCAAACCATCAGGATTGTATGCCTGCCAACGTAGCAGTTATTTTTTATCAAAGCTGACGTGTTTTTCAGTTATGCATTATGAAACAACGACATCAAAAGTCTTTGGAAACTCAGCCATTGTGTCAGAAAGGGGGAAACGGTCCAAAGCATGAATTAATTTCACACAAAAGAGGACAAAGATTTCATCTCCTCCAGGGTACAAAAATCGGAAACTTGTGTTCAAGCAAAGAGGTAAAAGTTCCCTCCGGTAGTCTGAATTGAGAAATGGTCAGTGCAGCAAAAAAAGGTAAAAATACATGATTCTAAATAAGACATATCTGCCTGTGAAGCAAATGAGAGTATTTTTTTTCCCTTTTCATTGCACTTTACAGACAAACTGCACGCCACACGCCACGAGTGTCTACCTGTGTACTCCCCGAGGATCAGTCTGGACATTATGACGGTGAATATCGGCGCCGAGCTCTTCACCGTCTCGGCAAACGACACCGCCACGTTCTTCAGGCTCACCAGGCCCAGCACCACAGTGGTGAACCTGACAAAGATGGCGTCAGCATTTAGACGTTTAGAAATGTCCTATCCATCAATCAGTTCCGCACTACTTTCTCAGAAAGCTACCGTTTAGTTTTTGAAAACCGGCGATTTGGCCACATTGGGATGCAGAATTATTAATTGTTAAGTTGTCGGGCAGTTGCGGAGGCGGAGGGGAACCCACCTCATGAGTCCGACGAATAACATGATCATGACGAAGTTGGGAGGATAGTCGGTCCTGGACTTGTGCTGGTACAGGCAGCAGGGGACGAACATCTTGAGGCAGCCGATGACCGTGGTGGACAGCATCTGAATGGCACCTGAGGGGCAGACGGCAGACATTAAGAGTAGTGCGTCAGCAGCAAACCCCTACAGCGTGTGACGTCAAACAAACTCTCTGAGCTGCAGCCTCATTTAACCTTCATAGCTACCTGAAGAAAGAAAATGACTTATTGCTAATCATCCTCAGTATCTACGGAACTACAGGTCCTACTGTAAGGTTTGTTTTAGGCTCAGCCTTTTATTTTCGTTGACATAATGAATTAACTTGCGGTGACATAACTGACTGAGTGAGGAAATCCACCGCAGTAACCAATTTGATGATACAAATGTAATTGCTATACATAGTTGACTATTTCCTCAATAACTAATATGCCGTGTCTGATTCAGAATAAAAACAGGAAGCAAATCTGTACACTGTGGGAAAATAGGGTCATGTAAACTTGGTTGTTTCTTGTAGAGTTGCACGGTTAGTCGATGAATTGATTAGTAATCGATTACTAAATTAAACTGTTTTGATAATCGATTAATCAGTTCAAGTAGTTTTTATGAAAAAAGAAAGTCAAAATTCTCTGATTTCAGCTTCTTAAATGTGAATATTTTCTGACTCACCCAGCATGCTGGGCTCCCCCTCCAACAGTGACAGGATGTATTTGTTGAGGAACAGGGTGCAGAAGCTGAAGAAGTACCAGAGGCCCAGGTAGGTCAGCGAGCGCCAGTTCCAAACGCCGGATTCGGCCTCGATCACCGTGGTCTCCGTGACCGTGATCTTCAGCACGTGTTCCCCGGGCAGGCTGTCGCTGCGGGCCAGCACCACTCGCTCCTGACGGTTGCGGAACGGCGACAGGAGGCGCCACAGCGGGTGCCTGGCCGGCTGCCTGCTGCCAGACATCCCGCCCGCTCCCCCCCGAGGGCCCTCAGGGGCCCGACAGGTGAGTGATACGAGGGGAGATGAGGAGCGGAGGAGACGTTTTTTTCCAAGGGTTAGTCCATCCTCTGATCGGTCTGGCAATCGATCAGTCGAGCAGTGGCTGCTGGGAAGGCTTCCAGGATTCGCTCTCTGCTGATGCAGCAGCTGGAAAGAATAATAAAAAATAACGTCTGCTGTTAGGTGAGAGAAAAAAAGAAGGATAAAGATCATGATTTCATGATTATCATTTCTGCATTCTTCTTGTTTAGGTTTTACAATTTCTATTCATCATAATGTTGGGTCTTTCTATTGGTTGGAGCAACTGTAATGAAATCCCATCCACCAGATGTTAGTTTGTTTGGATTCTTTTTTGATTTTCTGTTATCTTTCTTATTCTTGCTTTGCCTTGTTAAGTTCTGTGCTGTTTTATTCTCTGTAAGTTGTAAAGCATGTTGTAACCTTGTTTAGAAAAGTGTCAAGTTGTATCATGTTATCATTTATTATTGCAGTACTTCTGATTCTGATGATTATCGCAGAGCAGTTAGTACTCCAGTCTCAGTTAAGGGAACATGATGTGTTTCGTCTCGTGCTGGTCTGATGTGCCACATGCAACCACAATCACATAATGCATATTAATAATCAAACCACACTACTTCATATTCTACTGTCTGTATTGAAACCGACAGGTTTTTTTTACACACTGTCTGTATCCAATAAATCTTCATCATACACTGTCTGTATCTACCACATCTGTATCATAAACTGTCTGTATCCACTACATCTGTATCATAAACTGTCTGTACCTACTACATCTGTATCATAAACTGTCTTTATCCACTACATCTGCATCATAAACTGTTTGTATCATATACATCTGTATCATAAACTGTCTGTATCATAAACTGTCTGTATCTGATACATCTGTATCATAAACTGTCTGTATCCACTACATCTGTATCATAAACTGTCTGTATCATAAACTGTCTGTAGCCACCACATCTGGATGATAACCTGTCTGTAGCCACCACATCTGGATGATAACCTGTCTGTATCTACTACATCTGTATGATAACCTGTCTGTAGCCACCACATCTGGATGATAACCTGTCTGTATCTACTACATCTGTATGATAACCTGTCTGTAGCCACCACATCTGTATGATAACCTGTCTGTAGCCACCACATCTGTATGATAACCTGTCTGTACCTACTACATCTGTATGATAACCTGTCTGTAGCCACCACATCTGGATGATAACCTGTCTGTAGCCACCACATCTGTATGATAACCTGTCTGTAGCCACCACATCTGTATGTGAACCTGTCTGTAGCCACCACATCTGTATGATAACCTGTCTGTAGCCACCACATCTGGATCACAACCTGTCTGTAGCCACCACATCTGTATGATAACCTGTCTGTAGCCACCACATCTGGATGATAACCTGTCTGTATCTACTACATCTGGATGATAACCTGTCTGTATCTACTACATCTGGATGATAACCTGTCTGTATCTACTACATCTGTATGATAACCTGTCTGTAGCCACCACATCTGTATGATAACCTGTCTGTAGCCACTACATCTGTATGATAACCTGTCTGTAGCCACCACATCTGGATGATAACCTGTCTGTAGCCACCACATCTGTATGATAACCTGTCTGTAGCCACCACATCTGTATGTGAACCTGTCTGTAGCCACCACATCTGTATGATAACCTGTCTGTAGCCACCACATCTGGATCACAACCTGTCTGTAGCCACCACATCTGTATGTGAACCTGTCTGTACCTACTACATCTGTATGATAACCTGTCTGTAGCCACCACATCTGGATGATAACCTGTCTGTACCTACTACATCTGTATGATAACCTGTCTGTACCTACTACATCTGGATCACAACCTGCCCTGACACGAGGCAGCGTGGCCGAGCAGCTGTTGCGGCTCCACACTGTTGATGTGTCTGAGACCAGAGGGGAACACGACGACCGAGGTCGGTGTGGCCCCGTGAATCTGTGCTAACCGGCGAATTCAACAGAGGCTCCGTGTTGTAAAAGCTCGTTGTTGTTTTTTTGTAATGCAAATAATATGTTAGACACCTTTCAATCAAAACAAGTTCCGTGTACTTAGCCAAAATTCAAACTCTGAACAATGAAAGCGAGTGGCAAGAGCAGCAGCAGCAGCCGGACTCTTACCTCTCTCTGACCCTGGATGCTTCAAGCCTGGAGGGAAGGAGGAGGAGGAGGAGGAGGGAAGAAGAAGAAGAGCAGAGAGAGTCGGAGGACGAGGCAGCGGCGATTGTTGCGGGGGAAAGGAGGAAGTTGCACGCTTCGGCTTCGGCTTAACCGCTGTTCGTTTGCGGCGACGCGCGGCGCAGAGTGGAAGCTGGCGGCGAGCCCGGAGCGCCGTCCGCCATAGTCCACGACCGAGTCCGGCACCGTGAGGCTACTACACCCTCCGTGTGCACGCCATAGTTCCACACACACGTCCTCTGCCTGTGCGTCTGCGTTGCCGTATCGATGCCGCCGACAATCAGTGCGCAGCGTCTAGCGAAGCCAGAGAATTACAACACGGCGCAAGGCACGAGCCTTCAAATTAAAACCTCTCCTCGCAAAAGGCCCGTCAATTCTGACCCGGTGGTTGGTGAGTCTACGTTTATTCTGTTGCTTTTTTAACTGCTCTTCCGTCACGTTGAAGGGTTTTAGATTTCACTAAGCATTTTTGAGTGAAGCTTTATGATAAATGTATACATTTCAGAATAGATTTAAAATATATGCTTTTAGTTTGAAGATACGATCGTAGTGTTTCCGGTTAGCCGGTTTGGAACTCGACGCAGCTGCCACGAGACAAAATAGGCGATGCTTCAAATGATGCCTTCAAGGTCTTCAGGTTAACTCGTTGGTGGCATTTAGGGGAGGAAATGGAAAATTCAGACTGGATCGAAAATCAAATGTATTGGTGAAAAAACAACAGCAACAGAAATAATAAGACGGTCATTTTTCCTATCAGCCCTGTATCATATATGTGTGATGTAGCTCCCGGCTGTGACCGCGAGAGGGCAGTGAACACACAGGAGTCAGAATCACATCAACCAGATGAGCGTCAGAAAAAATAGAGCATTTATATATTTAATACATTCACAAGGTTTTATCTCGGGGCGGTGGCACATTCTAGATCACCAACACCGATGCACTTACGCGCATGTCTGCGTTTATCATCGTAGCCTGACGGGGTGGAGCCAGTTTGAACTAGTTTGCCTCCCGACCCAGGGGTCAGGTCACTCTTAAAGGTCACCAGATAAATCTGATGGTTTGTGAGATGATTACCGGGAGAAGAAGGAAGGAAAAAAAACAGAGTTCAAAGTGCAAGATGAACTTTCCGATTGCATATTCTGGCCATTTACTCCGTCGCTGCTAGACCCTTCTCTCCTTGCGTGCACGCCTCCCATGTGTGTGTATCTCTGTATGAGTTGGGACGTGACTTACAAAGTAAGTTGTTGACTTTTTACATTACACCCAGATTTCCAACACAGAATGCAAACACTTGGCAGATTTGCAGATAAGCCTGCGATTGTGACGTTCCTCCCTTTGAGCCTCGTTTCACAACTGGGACCTCTGAGATAAGTTAAACTGTCCAAACTTTTACAATTCTGGAGATTGTAAAGTGTGTATTTCTCACTGATATGACTATAACAAGGTTTAGAAATGGGTCCTTTTTGCCATGACTAAAGAGGGTTTTTAAAAAAAATGCATTGTTGCAAGTTGAGGACGGGAGTAAACAAGGCCGGCATTAGATCCAGTAAAGGTGACGTTCACTGCATGTGTTGCACGGAATGAAAATAAAAAAAACGAATTGAAAGAGTTAAAACTGTTAAAACTAAAATGTTTGGTTTAAAGAGCAAAGTATTGCTGTTTGTTAGTTTACTGTAGTCACACTTTTTCTTTTCTTCATTCTGTTTCATTCGTGCCTGGTAAATGCACTGTTGTTTGGAGTTATTATTTACGTCATGTTACGTAGCAGTAACATAACCTAGTGTTAAGACAGAAGAAGAAGTAACCTGTTATTTACACATCACAACGTGTGCTTCTTTCATTTTGAAATGGACTGTGGTCTCTAACTTCTGCTCTAAAGATCTACGCGTACATGCATATACATTTATACCATGTACTGTATAGCTGGTGCGTCTGCTCATGCTGCACAATAGTTCATTATCTTGTCTGGAAACGAAATTGTGAGATTTTTTTTCCCTGCAAGCATTTACCGCTCCAGCCAGTTTTCATTATACTAGCTAAATCTTTCACACGTGCCACTTAGAGTAACTGTCGTCTATCTGACCTCGACATGTCATCTTTTCCCCCCTTTCTCGCGAGACCTGAAAAAAGGGCCCGTCATCGAAGAGGAGTTCCAGATCAAGGTGATCATCAGCAGGCAGGGTCACACCCTCATCATCAGTCTCACTGACCGGGAGCCGGTAGAGGGGAAAACTACATCCCTCGTCCCCACGTGGGACTTTTAACATGGAAGTTATGACCAACACAACGTAAATGGCCACAGATGTTGCTCCGGACGTTCTCCAGAACTGCTCCTGCCGGCCAATAACAGCTAAACAGACGAACCAAACCAATCACATCACCTCCTCGGCGAAGGTAATGACACTATTCAATTTAAAAAGGGGCCATGCTTACTCTCATGGTGGATACATAGGTATACCGCTGCCCCTAAATCCAGTCGTCTTGTCCACCACCGGCCCACTCCTGGAGATTCTTTAGCTGGACAGATACAGAACAATACAGCTGGGTCTTAAGTGGCTCCTGTGAGAGAAGATGGCCTTAAGCTTCTTCTAATACTGACCTATTTCAGTTTAGGTTTAGACTATGTGTCTGTGAGCTCAGTGCCTCCCGGGTGAACGGGAGAAGGAAAGCTGACTACGTACAGTGATGTATTCCCACGACAAGTGAGTCACCAACAAAACAACAACAAACATCCCAGCATTGCCATTTCCTCCCCTGATGTGTTAGTCAGGTCAGAACAGGAAGCGGTGCCTCCGTTGTCAAACGTCGCTGTGGTCAGGTCGCTTCCTGTCCGCCCGCATCCGTCACAGGACAACAACCATGTGAAGCCGACGGCCCCGTGATTTTGTGTATCACACAGACCCAGTTTTGAACTGCCGCTCAGCAGTGAACTTTGCCAGAATATGAGGGGTGACAAAGAGAGAACAAGCTGCACAGAAATTACAAACCGGTGAAATGAAGTAAACCCAACAATTGTAATTGGCAACGTGATTCGTCATTTCACTCTGCCGGATTGTTTAAGTTGGTGCTCTTTCTTTGGACTTCATTTCTTATTTCCCTCCCACCTCATTTGGCCAGTTATCACTGGGAGCCATGTGGAGACTTCACACCAAAGTCTCCATATGCCGTTTTAGCTGCTTTACACGGAACGGGGACTTAACTGCTGCCTAATTACTTTCTCTGTGTAATTCCGAAACTCATATCGCGTGTTCACTTGAGGCAGAATTTGCAACAAAACTCCATCTGTCCACTCCCCTCGACGGGCCAGGTCTCTTCTCCTGTCCTCCCGGAGATAATAGGCAGTGATTCGGGCCCAGGCGTGTCAACGAACATCTTTTCGTGCTCTCATCTGTGAGGCCCGCATTTAATGTCACCATCAACATTCCTGGGCAGTCGTGACCGGAGCAGATAAATGGCTGTTAATAATGCAGTGCACTTAACGGGCGAGACCGTGAAATAAAGGAAACTCTTACTCAAAACAAAAAGTTTCTACTGTTAAGGCCTTGTAATAATGCGGAAGGTGTGTGTGTGTGTGTGTGTGTCCAACAAAACAAATACAAAAACCAAAAGAATAAGAATAACGCCTCTCACGTGAAAGGCAGATGTAGCATTACGTGTTTTACATATGAGGCCCTGACCTTTTGAAGTGTATTATTATCATAATTATTGTTATTTTAATAGTAAGGTGAGGTTATTTGGCACTGAACACGATGTGCAGCTGAGGCTCATGGGAATGTCATCAATGTTCTAAGTATTCGGCCATAAACTGAAGTAAAGGTCAGGGTGGTTGATGGTGTTTCACTTTGCATCTCCTGCCAGGTTGGTTTCTTTGAGCTGTGACCACAATCTTTCCTTAACCTCAGGAGAATAGTTCTGATTCAGAATTATTAGGACTTTGGTAAACTTTCTACAAACTATTCTTCCTCTCCATATCACCTCCCCCTGATCATTTCTGTTTCTATAAGGAGTGGCTGACTTCCACTACCAACTAATCTGTGACGATGAAACACAGGAGAAGAAGTGGAGAACTATTCAACCCAAGTACGACATGGAAACTGGCAGGAAAACAGACCACGTTAAATTCCAACAAACTTTTATTTGTGAATTCTATGACAAACAGGAGGCATTTATAATATCGTGTTTTGCAAGCTACATTGGTCGCAGAAACAAGAAATCCCCGACTCCCCTTTAAAAATTCCACCTTGGGTCAAACGTTCTCATTTGACTTCCCTGGGATTTGCTGCCGCGTTTCATTTTTCCATCGGCTTGGAAATGCACCTATGTACAGAGGAAATGCTCAAGTGTGGTCTGCAAAGGGAGAGAGCTACATACTTCCACAGCGACCTGGTTTTCGGATCAGCTGCGGACATTCAGCTTTACTCAAAGAAACAAAAGGACAGAGAGAGAGAGAGTACAAGCCTTGTCCTTTCTTTTCAAGCGGCAATACAAGGGGACTCGGCTCCTTGCTGTGCACTCATTTTTTATTTAGCTTTCATCGCATTCTCCTTTTATTCAAGAATCAAGCATTGTTTAAAAAAAGAAAGAAGACAATAGTACGTTATATAAAGCGAATATACAGGCTTGTCTCTAGGTAATAGTTTAGCTAAACATTATGAACAGCTAAGTATTCATGTACATATTGCCAGACTGTCACAATCATCATGAATGGTGTGGAAACATGTTAAAAAGACTGGAAACGGTTCGTGTCCCACCAACGGGCATACAGACACACCGGGGAACGACGAGGCCCCGTGGTTTGCGCCGCGCGGCCTCGTAAGAACTCATCTGTCATTGGCTGGTGATGCTGAGTGACCTGTGAAAACTGTTGGCTGGCAATGACTAGTGACGCATAACCTGAGGGGGGGGGGGGGGGGGGGGGGGGGGGGGGGATGGGACGCCTGACTGGCAGGCGGGAAGGCGGGAGAGGCACAGACACAACTGACGGGTGACATCGGAGTCGTGAAGTCGTATGCATGACTGCGCCATGTTACACTTGTATAGAAGCTTTGTCCAGGTTGCAGTGTATACCAGTAGATCTGAGATATAGTAATAAAGATAATCAAATAGTGGCAGAGATAATACAAAATATGTAATTACGCCTGAAGGTCATACAGTTGAATAATTGCAAAACCATGAAACGTTCTGTATTTTTTTTTGCGTCTTCCATGTGACATGAATAGAGCAGAACAACAGTGGCAGCTTCATCCACAACCTGGACATGTGCTGGACTCTTCACATCATCCCTTGTGTCATGTCTCCATCTAAAATATAATGCCGATATCAAAAAACATTTTACCGAAATGTAACATTGGTCCAAATGTTCACCTTTTTGGAGATCTGGTCCCACGGGAGTGAGGCAAAACTAGTTTTCCTAAGCCGGACGCTTCTTTGATACCGAGTCCCTACAGTGACTTGTAACAGGCTTTGTCCATCACAAAGTGTGTACAGTAGAAGAGTACTGCTGACTATCAATGTAAACACAAATCCGTCTGCACCCACTGCGAGACAACAAGACTCTCCTTCGTCTCCACGCGTAATTAATCGGGGGAGTTGGCGTCGTCAAACTGTAGAGTAAAGGCACTCAAGTGACCTTCCAATTGACAGCAAGACTAAAGGACAACATGACCGAGGACTTGGCATACAGGCATCGGATGATTTATCACAGTTACATCAAATATACACAAAGTAGAATGTTCCGCGTTGTCTAATGATGCATCTCTCTATAAATAAGTGTACGAGGTAGAACAGAATCTGGTTAACTTTCCAACTCGTTCCATCTACGCCCATGAGGTCGGCACGTCGGTAACTCTCAGATTTGCAATAAATGCCAAAATGTGAACATGTAAAAAGTTTTGGTAAGTAAAAGTTTTGGAAAGTAGGATTTGTTGTCGGGTTTGTGCTTTTATTTTGCAGGTGTGGTAAAGGATTGGTTTTGAAATCATGTCAATTCAGATACTTGGATCTGCGCTTCCATCTGTCGCATGTTCAGATTCCTAATTAGATGAAAGGAATTTCATCCCAGAATTCCCAGACGTGGTGCCAAGCCTAATATCAGGGTATGATAAAGGTTCCTTTGTGGTTTCAGTCTGTTGCTCCCGGTGTGTACAGCCGTGGCAGAGACGGTGGGACGACTGAGTCACGACTGGACCTCGGTCACTGCAGACAGGGATCTTCTGCCAGCCCTGGGGTTAACTACAAACTGTGTGTAACCATCCCAGGACCTTTTTAGAGCATTGGCAAAGATGTCCGCAGCAATAAGGGGAGGCCGCCGGCAGACGGGGCCACGGTGAACGGAGAAGTGAACATTTTCGCCATTTCTCTCTTACAATGACACAAAGGCGTCTATTTTGAGGGTAGATAATGACATGTTGGCTACCCGTCGAGCCAGAATCACTATTTGTCAAAAGGAGGGAAAATCAATTGCTGCACTTCTTTTAGCTTCTTGGCCTGATGAAACACGGATGCCTGCGGGTGATTATGAATTTGAAGTAACACTTCACTGAAAACCTGTTCTTTTTAAATGCGGACTATGTCACCATACGTGGGTGTTTGCAACAAATGCAAACCATGGCCAGCATCAAACAGACGCAGAATATATTGCCATAATTGGAAAATATATAACTTTAGCGTCGATCACACTTAGAATACAGAAGGGCAGCAAGGGAGTTAATTAAACTGCAGGCGAGGTTCGAGAGGCTTCAAGGGACAGAGAGATAAAGAATTCGCTGACGACAGCTGCGACAAAGCTACAAAAACGAATCACAGCCTGAATAATCAATGCTCAGCATTCCCCCCCCCCCCCCCCCCCCCCCCCCCCCCCCCCCCCCCCCCCCCCCCCCCCCCCCCCCCCCCCCCCCCCCCCCCCCCCCCCCCCCCCCCCCCCCCCCCCCCCCCCCCCCCCCCCCCCCCCATTTCTATCATTGATGTTAAATACACAATATGTACTGCTGTAAAGTTAATTCTCCTCAGTGACTACGGCAGACGGGGTTTTTAATTGCGTGGCACAACCGCAAAGCTTTGAACGACGGAGACATCGTGAGTTTGGGATGTGAACTCAACCTTATTGGCTGCGCTTTTTGTTTATGGGAAACTTGGAAACATTGTAATGAGGTTACATTATTCCTGTGGTCGGAAAAACAACCAGATTTCTTGGCTCAAAAAACTGACTGCGGTCAAAGATCAAACAGACTGTATCCAGTGCAGCTTTTCCGAAGCAGAGACTGGGTTGGTGCAGTTGGTTTTGTACCAGCGCTGTGGGCTGGAGTGGACACAAGAAAGCAGCATTTAGACTGTGGGTTTTCCTCAGTGTGTTATTGAAATAGATGCTATGTTACGGTAATGCCCTATTTTAACTGCTGAGTCATTACATTGTGCGCAGAGACGCAGAGACTCTCGATCGCTGCTCCGACACAAACCGTGGAAGAGACATTTATAAATAGACGAATGGAGGGATCGGTGGGAGATGCCTCGTCAAAGGCGGCGAGCCCGCAGCAGACGTTACACTAAGTAGCACCATGATAACTAAATAGAAAGGAATAGAAACAACAGGCTAACAATCTGTAAAAACATCCGTATAAAAAAAATGAACAAAAATAATTTACTTTTCAGAAATACAATAACCCATTTGTATAAAAAAACAACCTGTAAACCATTTTGTCCGACCTCCACTGTGATACAGTACGCGACTGTAGCTTTAGTACAACCTGATCGAAGTTATGTGCATTAAAAACAATCTTACCCATTTAAAGAAACAAAGGCCTGCTGGATCTGTTGGTGTGTTTTTTTTCATATGGAGTCCAGTTTTGGTGTGAGCTGACCAATAGACAGTCTGACAGGCACTTTGAACATCGATTAGAAAGAGAATGACATGGCAAACGGACAGGAGAAAGAAAAATCCTTCCAAATGCTTTTCTGAGTTTTAAATAATTTTTTGTTTTGTTTTCAATTGACTAAAAATAACAAGTGTGTAGACATCCCACTGGATGTTAAACAATTCAGTTAAAGAACTTTGTTTGACTAAAGGTCATTTAATGAAATCAATTCTTATAGTGAGTAAAAACCTTCAGTGCTTCAGGTGACTGCAGTGGGACAGTTACAGCTCTTAACTGCTTGTTTACCAAGATTTTTGTTAGAGCACTACAGTAGCTACGCCCTCGGTGTAAAAAAACAAAAACAATTTGTACATGTACTCATTTATACATGAGAGAGGAGAGAAAGGATAAAGTAAAAAACATGTATTTACCAGACCTTTGAATGAAATACTGGTAGGCCAGAAAGATGAGAATTGAGCGGCCAAACGCACATACATATAAATCATTCACGCATCTGGGAAAAAGTCTGAATGTTTTCTCTGATAAAAGAAATGCATTGACTAATATCTCCTTTCTGGTTTGGACACAGCGAGTGTCAGTGTTTGTTTGCCATATTTCATATTTGATCCTATGAAGTAAAGAGATGGGAGGGATTCAGTGACAAAGCTGATGGGGATCAGGTCAATATCATCAAAAAGTCACGATGCAATGTGTAAAAGTTTAAATAAATGATTTTCTGTACTTTCCTACAGAATAGAAATAACTGGAATACATTTGACGTGTTGGTGTGGGTTTCTGTAGCATGACCCCAAAAGAAAAATGAGTTAAAGAAGTGGTAAAAACCTGCAGATGGGCTTTGAGGTTCACTTTTGCAATGGAGGAAAATTAGTCCCCAATCAGTGTCGCAGGTCTTTACACCACGTGTCTTCATCATCAGCCTGGTTTGTGGATGGACCTTGACATCAGCGAAGAAATATCTCAAAACAGACAGGCACTTTACCACCTGCTGAACATACAGACTCAGGAGGGTAAAACCTTTGAATTAGGTTTTTACTACATCTACAAGGTTGAAGACGTGTCCCTGTACTTGTTGTTCTGGGAACAAAGTGGAGTGTTACATCTGGACGAGAGCTTTGTCGTCAAAGTTTGCCACCAAACGACAATAGTAGAAGGTCCAGTCTGAGATCAGCCTCCTGGTCTCATTTGTAAAGCTGACACGTCCGAAACATCCATCGATGGGGGTCCAAGTCCGGTCAATGCTGGGAAGTCCAGCGGTTCTGTTGCTCGTCTTCGTGGCTTTTGCGAGGAGACGAGAGACGTGGGATGCTAGTCTGCGACTGAATCAGTTGTTTCATAAGGTTGAGTCAACATTTTTTTCTGCTGGTCAATCATAGTGGTGCCACTGCATTTCCCAGCAGAGCAGGTGTGTATATGACCAGGTCAAGAGAGAAATCCGCTGAGGTTACAGAGTAACCAAGAAGACAGAATATATATATATATATATTTTTTTTTTAAGAAGTGACAAATGTCTCCTCTACTGTTTTATATGGGTGGTGGAGTTGGTAGGTCCGGTCCTGACATCATTGATTAACTTGTTAGTGTCCTTTCAGGTGACAGGGTTACTTATGTTTTATAAAGTGTGTAATATTATGTGTGTGTGTGTGTGTGTTTTCTGTCCTGCTGGTAGTTATGTGTTGGTCTGAACTGTTGCTGGGTTGGAGTTTCAGTCCTCGCCCTCCCTGTCCATTAGAATGATCGATGCAAAATAATTGTAATGTTGCCTTGGTTTTGTGTGTGCGTGTTAAAGTGTGTGTGTGTGTGGGTGGCAGTGTTGTGAGGCAGTCTGTGCAGTGTGCTAGCAGTGTGTGTTGTGTCTGGCAGTGTGCGCCCGTGTGTGGCAGGTTGCGGGTGTGCATGTACATGTGTTGCCGTGAGAGCAGGCTTTGTTGTCATGGCAGTGGTGTTCAGTGTTTGTTAAGAATCAGTATCACTTTGTGTGTGTGCGTGTACAAGTGTCTTTGCGTGTGGCAGTAGACGTGTGGTCACTCGCTGCAGGCGTCCCTCTTGTCCTCGGCTGCAGCAGTAGACTCTTGTGGCCGGTGCTTGCACTGCCCGAGCGAATGGCGTCCTGCTGCTCTTGATGGCCGGGCAGAGCAGGACGACTGGGCAGCGCAGTCGCAGGGTGTATCCTGGGTAAGAGAGGGTGTTGTTAAACAAGGGGTCTTATTTACCTGAACATGCAGATATGAATGATTTATGAATGTTTGAACGGCAGAGACATATACACACCAGCTGTGTGTGGTAGGTGTGTTTGGTGTGGGACCATGCAGGATTTTAATTCGCCAGTAACCCGACAGTAAACACAGTCTGACCGTTAGAGTGTGTTGTCTCTGTGTTAACTGGTTAAATTCTAGTGGAAACATTCAATGTGTGTGGTTTGTCCAGTCTTTGTAGGTGTCAACTAGTCTTCAGCCCTGTCCACAGCTTCAGCAGTTTTAATCCATCATAGTTAACACTACACTTAAACGCATTTATCTGTAATAGCTTTATTCTAACAGGTAATGCAGTGCTGACTATCTAAACTGATCTGCACCGTGTGTCACAGTGATGGATTACGTACTTAACGCTGATTCAAGAGTTTACAAAGCATTTTTCAAAAAACCAGAACAATGATTTTCAATTGTAAAGTAAAAAGTAAAACCACTGGTATGTGGTCATTTTAAAGTTGAAAAAGTAAAAGGCATCTCCAGAGATCTTACCTCTGGACCTGTTCCTGCAGCCCCGGCGATGCTGGTTGCTTCCTTCCCTCCTCCCATGATGTTGACCATCTCTTCCCCAGCCGTCTGTCTCATGAACCGCTTATTAACAATCCTGGTCACACTGTCGGTGCATGCACTCATCCCGGCCAGCGCTGCGAGCCCACCAGCCCCAGCCGACAACAACTCCGGCTTGGGCTCGTCCACGTCGCTGAAACCCCCCAAGACAGCCACACCTCTGAGGCTGCCCGGGGAGTCCCTCGGCACTTTCTCCCCGGGCAGGGTGACTCCTGCCGGGCCACGGCTGCTGCAGACATTTCTGAAGAACTCCTGGACCAGGCCTCCGTACCGCTGAGAGCTGGGCTCGGGTCCACAGACTGCCACCGCAGAGGGTTTTCCTGCAGCGGGAGGCTGCCGGGCCGGACTGGCACCCTGGCTGGATCCTAATGGTGAGCAGGGATCAGAGACGGACATTACAATCATTTCAATTGGTTGAGGTTGACAGATCGACAAATAATTGAATCCGAGAAAAGCCTGCTTGCACTGTGACATTCAAAACTGAATTAATGAGAACAGAGGCACTAAGCACCAAGGCGAGTTGGGGAATTATTATTCTTATGGTAGATTCCGTGTTCTAGTAAAAAATTGACATTTTGCGACTTATCCGTTTTTATATTATCGTAAATTTAATATGTTCGGGTTTCAGACTTTTGTTAGGATAAAACAAAATGTCAGTTTTGACATTTCAATGAGTTAACTATAATTAACTTGTAAAAATATTCAGAAAGTAACTGACAGATTAATTAAATTCATTGAAAATACTATTTTGGCATTCATTTAATGGAAATGGTCAAATTTGAAATCGAAAAGTTCAAAAATGTTTAAATTAATATTAGCTATACAGCTAACAGGCACAGCAGAACATGACTTGTCTTTATCAGACAAACACATATGAGCTATAAACTTCTATTCTAGTGTCTAGTCCACGGAAGTGAAGGCAGCTAACGGTGAGACAGCATGAACAACACCAGGACACTGAAACCAAAGAATTCAGCCTTCATTCATTTATTATTTTCAATAAACGCTCTCTGTAAATACGGGTCCGACCGGTATCTCACCTCCGTCACCCCTCCAGAGCGACTCTGTGCTCCCAGAGTGCTCCACCACACTGAAGAGGCTGGAGAGGCCGTCGGTGAGGCCGCTGAGGACGGGGCTGTCCCTGGTGGTGGTGGAGCGGGCCCAGGCTGAGCGTCCGCCTCCGCCTCCACCTCCGCCTCCGCCTCCACCTCCACCTACGACTCCAACTCCACCTCCACCAAAGGGTCTCTGTTGGAGGCTCCACATGCTGCGGTCCCTCGAGGAGGAAGACACTTCCAGTCTAGAAGTGGAGCCTGACAACAGAAGAGTTTTGAACATCTCGCTCTTAAAAAAATCAAATCAAATCACGAAGCATTTAAACAGCCAAACACTGTCAGTTGGGTTAAAACAAATGTGAAGGAGAAAGAAGAATTACCAGAAGACACTCTGCGTTGTAGTTTCGGTGATCCATACTTGGGTGAACAGCACGGCCTCTCGATCCTGCTATGAACTTTATCCAGCGATGTTGAAATCTGTCGGGCTCGGGCCGACACCAACGAGGAGGTGGCTGTAGACGAGGGGCGCGGAGACCAGGCTTTGGAGTGTAACCCCGTCCCCCTGCTGCCTGGCAGGTTGTCGGTCTGAAGCCCGATGCTGACGTACTGGGCGGCGGTCTGCGTGGACCTGGTGGACATGCCGCCGACCACCTGCGGGACAGAGGGATGCGACGGAGCGAGGTTAGCGCTTCAGAGGATTCTGGATGATTTCACTTCAACCTGCAGAGAAGAAAGTTGTGTGTCGTATACTGCACAAAGTCTTTACTGGCTGAGTGAATCCTTAAGCCTGCGTCGAGTCACGTTACCTTAGTTCCAGTAAAAAGATTCACGATTTAGGATTAAAAAATAAACCAATTTTTTGATGGGATGAAAATTAAATGTATTTAAACTGCATAACAAAGATAAAGATTTGAAAAGTCTGTGGTGAGGACAAGGTGCTTGATTGAAGATTCATAAATTATAAATTATCTTTTAAAAATCAAATTATGCAAAGAAAAAAAAAATGTTGGTCTCAGGTCTTCATCACACACCTGTTATAATTATCTGTCCTTTTGAGAAAAAAGGTTTTTCTTTTGAAATACAGCTATATTATCATCAGAAGAAGTGTTGTGCCTTCTTTTGTTCACGAAAATGATCAAAGACCAATAGTTGAAGACTATAGAGTCGCACCTGACTTCCTGGTTCCTTGGATTTCCTCTCCAGAGATGAAGAGCGTATGGCCTGGCGCACACAGTTGGTCATCTCCTTCATGTCATCACTCAAGTTGACTGAAATCTCCAGGCCATGGAAAGCTGAAGAGGATGTGATCCCGTCAACCACACTGTTGGCCGAGCTGCCAACGCCGCTGTTGACGACACTGGGGATCGAACTGGCGATGCAGCTGCTCCTGCTCTCCAGCAGCTCCCTGTGCTGCTTGGACAGTGAGCTCAGCCACTGCTCGTACGAGGATGAACAGGAGGAGGAGGAGGAGGGTTGTTGCTGTTGCTGAACCTCGAGGGTTTCCACCGCAGGTACGCCCGCATCCCAGCCACACGGTCCCAGGGAGGAGCTCCCGTTCTGCGCCTGCTGTGACTCCTGGTTCCTTCTCCGCTGCTCGATGCGTCGCACGGCAGGCGGGCTGTAGTAGATCCGGATGCCTGTGCGGTCTGGAGCAGTGTAGCTCCTCTGGACCAACTCCAGATCCGGCTCGGATCCCACAAGGCTGCTGCAGGAGCCGCTGGGACCATCCCAGGTTTTACAGGTGTCCCCGACGTCTGGGGTCTAGGACACAAGAAAACAGGACAGAATTATTACACACTGTAATATGTTCTTTAATATGATAAAGGAATAAATCCAGTATAAAGTATCAAGTCAACAAAGAAAGTTTTTAAAAAGTACTATAAACTAACATTTTAGCCAGTGAATGTATAAAACTAAGTTATTAACCTCATTGGTCAGGTAGGTCCAATTCTTCCTGGTGAGGTCACCAAGCTCTGGGCGAATCAAAAGAGGCGGGACTTCAAACTGGACTTTCTCCTCCCGGTTGGTTGCCCCGTTGACATCTGGGCCATCCAGCTCCGATGAGGATTTAGTCCTTTTCATTAAAATCACAATGACATGATTCTTTAAAAATCAGACGACCGGTTGTGTTGCGCATTCCAGATGAAAAATTCAAACTAGGTTATGATGATATTTCGCAAATGACCAGCTGATGAAAGACTCTTAAACTCTTCAGTTAATTTAGGACATTTTCTAACTTCTGATTAAGTATCCATTTCAAACCAAGTACAGTTAAGATAATGCTATTTAATCATTACCTTGGCGACGCTGTTCCATTGGCAACTACGGCGTCTGCAGAGGAATCACCACCTGATGACTTAAACTGTGGGGACAGAAGAAGAGCCAGACTGTCAGTGAAAGAGAAATCCCTGAATCTAGTTTTCACCACAGCTTATTAGCATTTAAACGACCTGCTTCATCTGCACAAATAGTCCTCCTGAAGCATTCTTCATTTCTACCATTTTCACACAACCTGGGAGACATTTACTGTGGACACGCTCCAATCCACTTCCTCTGGAGCTTTTTTGACATAACAAAGTGGAGACTTTTTAATTTATCTGTGGCAAACACACACGCTCGCACACACACACACACACATTTATACAGATGGCGATGCTGAGTCAGTGTGTTTCACACTCGAGGGGGTGATCAGACACTCAGAAGAATGCGGCAGAGTGAGAGAGAAGGGAAGGAGGACATCTGCAGATACACCGTTGGACTTCACTGAACTGAAGAGAAGGCGGACCTGATGATGCTTTTAAAGACAGATCGCTAAATATTGTTCGTACAAGCTAGTGTACATTTCTCTCCATCTTCTCTCAATGTATGTTCTTAATTCAGTCGACAATAATGATGAAACTTTAACTTGGAATTTTCCATCCATCTATCCATTATCAGGGCTGCACGGTGGTGTAGTGGTTAGCACTTTCGCCTCACAGCAAGAAGGTTCTGGGTTTGAATCCCAGTTCAAATCAACCAGGGCTTATTCTCCCTGTATGCGTGGGTTCTCTCCGGGTTCTCCGGCTTCCTCCCACAGTCCAAAGACATGCAGAATGGGGTTAGGTTAATTGGAGACTCTAAATTGACCGTAGGTGTGAATGTGAGAGTGAATGGTCGTCCGTCTCTGTATGTGGCCCTGCGATAGGCTGGCGACCTGTCCAGAGTGAACCCCGGCTCTCGCCCAATGTCAGCTGGGATTGGCTCCAGCCCCCCCGTGGCCCTTAAATGGATAAAGTGGTAGACGATGGATAGATATCCATTATCAATACCTCTTCATCCTTTAAGGGTCCCGGGGGGCTGGAGCCAATAACTTAGAATTATGCATTTTTAAACATTGTATTTAAAAAAGGACATGCTATCAAAAAAATGTTTTCCCTAATCTTATAATAACTAAACCATATTATTAAAAATTCACACAAACACAAACATCACTTGGATAATATACTCAAATTACAGTATTTAACATTAAATAACTTGTCATTTTTTTATCCAATAAAATCCCAGTTAAGACTTATTTTCCCACCCCATATTTTTTTCTCCTCATCACAGAATAAACTGTTTATTAGGCACAACTGTACAATCTTTTTAGTTTATATTATAAAATTATGCAACAGTTCTGCCATAAATCCTACATTAACTTTAGTTATAGTTAATGATGTCATTACAGTTATTTATATGGAGTGGGGTCCAAAAGTCTGAGACTCACACTTTCCATTTCACTAGAATGGGAATGTAAAAACGGGTCTCAGACTTTTGGACCCCACTGTACATGTGGCATCTTTAAATAATGACTTTATGTTTTATTGAATAGCATTTCATCATACAGGTGTACTTCTATAGTTTACAATTGGATGGTTTCTCCCTGGGTAAGTCCCAGTCCCCCCAACTTCCATTTTAACTGAGTGACAGAGGAAAAAACCCTGAATAGTGACTCTGACCGCAAGCGCACAATCTGGCCTGAGGGGGGCAGTATGATCCAATGTCAGAAGAGGAGGCCCGACAGTATAACATTACATACTGTACATAGAGTAAATACAAGACAAGCTTTATGGGTGACAGAGCACAGAGACAAGTAAAATACGACGGGCTTCACTTTCCTGGTTCCCAGTGCAGGACACAGCCGCTTCCTGTATTGGAAGGAGTGAGACATGGGATCACACTGAACAGATGGATGAGAAGGGGAAATAAAGGAATGATGGGAAAGGAAAGAGAAACAAGAAAGGGACAACAGACGCCCTCAGACTGAAAAGACTCAAAAGGAAGCGGGCACAGACATCAGAGGACAGACACCGGAGCACCACTGACCCACCAGCTGTGTATGTGGGTCTTCATTTCTCTGTGTGTGTGTGTGTGTGTGTGTGTGTGTTTATGGAAACAACCCGAAGTAATGACCACTTTAAACACTGATGCAATCCCACTACATCCCTCCCTGACATGTTGCAGCAGCGCGGCGGTGACAAGGCAGCAGTGTGTAATCAGCAGTTCTGACGGACCCATGTTTTCCCGGTGAGCTCAGCTTAACATTAAACGTCTCAACCGCGGAGAGGAAACAGCCAGAGAGGCTTGTCCTTCCTCACATCGCAGAATTAACGTCTGTGTGGTTACTGTGGGCATCAACAAAAGTACCCTGAGATTCAAAAAACACCACCACAGCAGCTGGTGCCGGTAACGTTTGGGTCTGATTCAATACAGTGAACAAATATTTAGAACTTAAAACTAGTATAACAGGTTTCCATGTAAGATGGGAAAAAAATGTCACACCAGCAAACACAAAGACAGATGATGTCCATGAATGGCTCATATCGGTCTATTTTCATCGACCAATGGACACATGGGTCCAAACCGCTGCTGCTCTATGTTGTGGCAAAACGGGTTTCAGTGGTCTGACTGAAATGATTGCCATAATGTAATAGCTGTGTTGCTCTTTAACCTTGAGACTTTTAACCTTTCTATTTCATTTCAGTGAAACACGTGAAATCATCCAGTGAGAGTGAATCTACAGGGACAAGTTAACCAGGAAACAACCTTCTGATCTGCTGACACGATAAACCTCCTTATCTCACACATTCAGCCTCATTCTCTCAGGTTCCATCAACCAAAAGACACGCACGCACGCACGCACACACGCACGCACGCACGCACAGTCGTACCTTCCCCTGCTGTGCATTGGCCTCTCTCACTCTCTGCTCCCACTGAGCTCTCTCCTGGCTGAATCTCTCCAGCAGCTCCAGCTTCTCTCTGCCCCAGTTCCTCTCTCCGATCTGAAGCTGATTGGTCCACAGCAGGGAGGGCCAAGAAGATGAGGCCAACGCCAGAGCAGGAAGAGAAAAGATGGATTCAGATACACGCCACAATATTTTATTTTTTAGAAGAAAAACCCAAGTTGATGCACGAGTCAACTATAACTCTTCCTGTAACAGTCAAATCGACAGGCTCTCTTCATAGCTTGAAATTGAACAAAAAATAAAACACAATCTAGACTAAATCTTTATTTTGGTGTCATATTAATTTAGACACATACAGAACATGTATGACTCTCCAACTACCTGGTTTATTGAATCCCCCCAAAAATATTTATTAAATAGTTTGACTGATATAGTTTTAACTATCCAAACATTCCTGAGGTTGCAATAAACAAAGTCACTGCATTTGCCAACAACACATATCCACAGAATGTACCTGTTTAGTGAGATCCATCACAGCGCCGTAGGACTCAGCCAGGAGGTGCTGGTGTTCTTCACGCTCCCGCTTCAGCGCCACCTTCAGATCCGGAGGCTCCATTGTATCGGTGGAGGACAGGGCTGCTGCGGATTTACCTGCTTTGGCCTCGAACTGGAAGAGGGAGGGAGGGCAGAGAGGTTACGGTAAACATCTACATTACAGTAGCTCCTGTACTCTGTCGCCAAATCACAGATTCAACATTGCAACATTTTGATCACAGTGTGATCTTTGCCCGGTCTGTTTATTGACCCGAGAATATCAAAATTACAGCTATAAAACCAACCCTATGGGTTGCTACGAGGTAAAATTTTATTCTACTTTTTTCAACAGCACAGAGAGGCCTCATCATCCGTACTGCTTCTCTCCTTTGTGAAGCAACACCTTCAATTTTTTCCCGCTTTTTAAAAATTAAAAATGAATCATCTTCTTAAAAGCAAAATCAGTGGCAGAAGTGCTATTCAGATCCTTATTTTGAGTGAAAAATGCAATGTTAACTGGCAGCAGTATACAAATAGACCAATAAAACCTGTGCATTGCAAATTTTACTCATAGCAAAAGTATAACTGAAGACTTTCTCTTTCGCTTAATAAAGTGAAATTTGAACTTAAAACTGTACCCAAGTATCAAAATAAAATGACTCCTGTTGAGGCAGAGTGTGAGGTAAAACACTGATTTGTATGTATGTAAGAATGAGCAGCATTTTATTGTTGTGGCTGAACCATTTGGTATTCAACTAAGATCGTTTTCTTCTCCTCTCTCTCTCTCTCTCTCTCTTTATTGTCCCCTCATTTCTCCGCTGCTTTTGTCTTCGCTTCAGTGTGTTATGAAATACATCACTTTTTAATCTTTCTCTTATCCTCGTCCTTCTTCTGTAAAGATCCTTCCTTCCCTACCTCTCCTCCTGCTCCTCCTCCGTCACCCTCTCTCTCTAGCTTTCCTCACACTCTATTTCGAGCTCTCTCACCCCTTTTCTCGCCCTCCATAAATCTGGCCATGTTGCCACAGAGCCTCTAGGTGGGATTGCTTGAATTTTTTATGAGCAGCTCTGCTTTCACTTTTCCTCTGTCTGAGCCTCATAGTTCACACAGCCGACACTGGCGGGACCATCAGTTTGACAGACGAGCACACACACAACGCGTGCACACACACAAACACACAAATATAAACACACGCCCCACACACCCGAGACACATCAATCCTCTCTCTGCCTGCCTCAGTCTAGCTCTGTGGCACTGAAAGTCCGTATAAGGCACTAATCGAACGGCGGCAGCCAATCATAGCGCAACAAACGCACACTCAGCCCGTCTCCTATGGCAACAGAGTAGTGTTTCTCGTTAATGATAAACGCGGCTTAATGAGCCCCACGTTTTAACAAGGTTTACCGCTGAGGCGTTGCGAGAGGGGGACGATTCTGCAGGATGACTGGCGTTTATTGGTGGATGAGAGACATCTGGTTCACGACCCACTGCTCACCATTAAGCAAGTTCAATTACTTTGTTGCTTACAATAATTACACTTTTATGAGAATGATGCTATCAGGAGACTGCAGGTCCTGCTTATCAGATAATCAGGTATTGATGAAATTGTATAAATATATAAATAATATATAAATATCTAACTTTCTTTGACTCTTTTAAGTCTAAATTAATCAGACCTGAACCGAAGAGGAGTGGTAGTCTATCATTACAGATGAGGACTCTTTAGAATATTGAGTTACACCGATACGATGACGTCTCTGTTGCCTCTCAATCTTCATCCTCCGTTCACGGGTGCTCTAGATTCAACAGATGTGATGAACGAAGCTCTGCTCGCTCTGTGTCATTGCAGAAACAGCAGGTGTTCGTGACATGTCCGACAGTCACGATAGATGACTGATTAAGGGGTGTGGCTGGGGGGGATGTTGTTCTTTATGCTGAATGTCTCTTTATGATCTCCGGGATCTGGATATCTGTTCTACTTCCCTGGCTGTGTTTGTTTACCGGGCCGAACGGCAAAGATAATTCCCTGTCAAGCTGTTTGACAGGTAGGACAGTGTTTGAAATTGAGTTGACCTGTCCAACAACGGAACAGCTGGAGGCATCGCTGCACGCCGCCAGGACACTTTGACACTGATGTGGTTGGCTGGTTAGTGGAAGTCTACACACAAACACACACACACACACACACACACACACACATACACCACGAAGGCAACCTGATGGCATACTTTACAGTATGCATTGTTGGCAGCGGAGAGATTGGATCCAGCTGTGGTATCTAGGCCAGGGTAACACACACACACACGCACGCACGCACGCACGCACGCACACAGTAAATCTGGTATTTGTGCAGGGACGTACAGCTCGACATGATGAATTGGTTTCGGCCAAAGTTTTGATCTTCGATTACAAAGGTTTGTGCGTATATTTAATCTCATAAAAAACCTGCAGCCGAGTCACATTCAGGAACAGGAGAGGGTCTTATCTCTTTGTAATGCTGCTCTCATCTCCTATTGGCTGCTGAGGGAACTGCCAAACCAAACAGGAGACAAATGATCTCGCAGCACACCACGAGGGCAGAATCTCTCTGATCATGATGATTAATGACTCCGTCATTGTGTGTGTGTGTGTGTGTGTGTGTGTATTCCTTTTGGATTAGTGCACATTATTAATTATGAAGTAGTCATTGAATTATATGCACTGCATTATATGCACAATGACCAAATGTGGCTCCTGGTCGTTGGGTGCTGCATTGGACTGTGGTCTATATTTTGGTATTATTGATGCATTGTTGTTATTCAATTTATTGTAGTTGAACTGTTTTTGATCATTTGGCCTGAATTATTCTTTGAGGTTAAAAGTTAAATTTGGAAAGAGTTGGGGTGAAGCTTTAAGGCCCGATGAATGACCTAATAAATGCAATATGTGTTTACAAGTTTAAATACAAAACAGGATGTTGGATCAGAATGATATTTTTTAAGATTAAATTAAGTAAATCCAAGTCAAAGGAACATGTGCTACCACACTAACACCCCCCAAAACCCTCATTATTGTGTCAATGCTGCTTGAGGACAAAGTTTAGTCCTTTTACTTTGTTTATCCTTCCATACGCTCTTGAGTGCACAGTCTGTCAGGAAAAGAGATTTTAGACTTTACCGCAAGGGGATATCTAGATCTAATGCATTTATAGATTTTTATAGACATTTGGCAAATGACACTAGAAAGGGGAGCAATATACATGAGGTATATGAAGTACACATGAATAATCATTTTGAATTCCCCAATTTCACCAGGCCTCTCTGTCTCCCCCCTCTTTTCTCTCTCTCTTTCTTTCATATCTCAATTACCAGGCAGTAACACATGGGCTGTGTTCTATCTCAGAGGCCGTTAATTAGCACTCTGCCGTTGCTATGAGAGAGACGGAGAGAGAATGAGGGAGGAGAGGAGAAGAGAGCTTTAAAGGCATTAATCACCACCTACGAGGAAGACAGACAGAGAATGAAATGCTTGGATGCGCGAATAAACCACTTGACAGATTGAAAAGTCCAAAATCGACCCCCTAGGATGTCATCATTAAAAAAAAACCACTTGTCGAATTGAATGCTGGCCACTTCAGAGCAGCTTTCTCTTTTCATCCGTCTGTCGCCCACAAAGTGAACCATGAATGTCCACATGCAAGAACAACACCACTGGATTTCTTATGTCCAACATGAAGAACATGCTCTGTGTGTTGGGCCTCGTGTTCACACATGTGGCTGAATTGCGAATGTGTGTCTATTCGAAGACAGAAAACCGACCTGTCATCTGACAGCGCATGCCACTGAACAATCATCCATCAACTACGTCAGAAACACGCTGTTCAAGCGTGTTTTGTACAGGCCAAGAGAGATGGTGACCAAAAGACATCAGGAGCTGGGAGAAAGCGAGGAGGGAAAAAAAACTAAAGCGGGAAGAAGCTTGTGCTTCACTGGCAGTGTCGGTGCATACACCTCAGCAGGGGAGAAGTTCAGGATCTGTCTAGACTTGGACTGGAGAATCAATTACTTTCCAGCGGCGGCCATTACCATTCATTGAATCTTAGTCTGCATTTACCTCTTTTCAAAGACACAAGAGTCTGGCTGCTTCTGAAAAGTTACTTTGTTTGGGACACTTATTGAAATAGTGTTAACAAAATAAGTTTTTTTAACCTACTTGTTTCAGATTTATTTATGTATTTCTGGTTGAAGCTGCTTTTATTTGTATTTTACTTGTACTACTTATACTACTGTACTTACTGAGAATTAATTTGTACTAATAACGGTTGTTAAGTTAAATATCATTTAGCACTTATTGTACACGTTGAGCGTGGGTTGAGCAACCCCACCCAATGAAAAACAATCATGTGATTGAAAAGACTGACATTTTCCTGAAATCTTCCGGAGGGGCTAGATGTGAGAAAGCAAACGTCCGCAAATGTTGCTTCGGACATTTTCAGAAACTTTTTTTGCCAGTACGCTAGTTAAATTTCAGTAAAGAATACAGTGGGAAAATCTTCAGAAGTGTAACAGCGAGCCAGTGGGCATGTTGATGAGTGTAAACTAAAACTCTGCTCTCTGCAGCAGAATTATCATCATGCCCTGCCTCCTGCTACTCTACCCAGACGCCACAGAATGTCCCGTAAATGATCCTGCGGCTCTGCACACTTCTGACTCGGACATTCTCCTGCTGCGTTTTGTAATGTGAACCACAAACACTGTTTGTTCAAGTTCATGTTTGGAAAAATGACAGCCAAGTGGAAATCACTTCACAGCAGCACCTCCTCCTCCCTACCTGCGTGATGAGGCTCTGAAGTTCGGTCCTCTCCACTTCCCATGATGCCTTGGCCTTTGCGAACTGCTGGGTGAGTTCCTGGGAGCCTTGTCTCTCCTGTCGCAGCTCACCACTCAGATCCTGCAGCGACACCCTCAGGTCTGCCAAAGTACTGCTCACAGCACTCGACTACAGGTAAACAAACACGCATTTGAGTTTTTGTGTCCCTGTATGTGCGTGTGTGTCTGGGATTGTGCGTGTGTGTCACTCTGCCTACCTTGATCGTTGGGCATAGCGGCTGTTCGTCGGCACCAGACCTCTTGTCAGACTGGTGGGCGGGGCTTGTCAGGTTCTCCTCCTCTAACAGCAGGTAGAGATCCTTCAGGCTGTTCATCTAAAGAACCAATCAAAGAGCAGGGTCGCCTGTCAACCACTCACCTCTGCCAAAATAATGCAGTGTTATCCAATATTATCCAGTATGCAACACACTTGAGGGATATTCCCACCCCCCAAAACATAAGTTTCATACAGCCATGGTCCTGTCCGTCCCCTCATCATACCTCCAAGATGTCTTTGCATTCCGTGTCCTTCTTGCAGCCAAGTCGCCACTGTTTGAGGAAGCAGCGTAGTTTGAGGCTGAGCAGTAACAGGGCCTGTTTCAGGTGCTGAGACTCCTGGACCAGCAGAGTCCTCTCCTGGCCCCATAACTTCTGCTGCAGTCGAGCCTGGAGACCCAAACTCTGCAGCTGGAAGTCCCGACGGAGCAGTGCCTTCTGGTGCCCCTCCTGGAGCTGAGAGAGGAACACTTGAGTCAGAACAATCAGCGAGGCCTCAAGGCCCAAACTGTTTATTTGCTCAATGCCTGTTCACTGTTTGTGTGTGCCCTCTTCAATATACATGTTTTAGGAGCAGTTACACATATGTTCACAAATTCCCAGCCACCAGAAGCCCCTTCTTTCTCTTTTTGATGTCACTGAAACTTTAAAACCATTCGTTGCCAAATACCTGATACTTCATTGGGAATTCTTCTGTCAACTTCTATATGAAGTGATATTTCAGTGTGACTTTGAGGTTTATTCCAGATAGGTTTGTGCATCTCAACGACTCGATGGTGCAAACTAACCTGTGTGAGCTTTAGAGCAGTTTCTTTCTGAGTTGGCCTCTCATTCTCCAGCTCCTCCTGAGTTTCTTGAGCTGACTCCTCTGCTTCGGAAAGCCGGGTCTGGAGGTCAGGAGACTCGTAAGGCTGGAGGAGAAAAAGAGGAAGGAGGGATAAGGAAGGAGGTTGGAGAGAATGAAGGTGAGTGAGAGAGCAGTGGATAGGGAAACATGGGTAATTAGGAGGGAAACGAAGACGGACGCAGGCAGAGGATAGAGAGTAGTAAAGAGACGTGAGTTGTATGAGAAAAAGGATGGAAGCAGTAACGGGTGGAGAAATAGCGAGGGAAGAGAGAGGTGAAGGGAAATTTAAAAAAAGGAAAACAACGTCAAGTGCTAGAAGCAAATGACAGGGCAGGTTTGTGCTTCAACACCCTTTAGATCACACCTCGCTACTGTACGTCCACACGCACAAAACCTCGTCGCATGCACTTTCCCACGCCTCATTTGGCTGCTGAGTGAGAGCGATCCATCGACCCACCGCTGCACCATTAATGTCCTCTTTCACTCTCCACTGGGCTCAGCCTCTGCCCTCCATCAACCTCCAGCCCGGCCGCACACAGCCGACACCGTCAGCCAGACACACTGATCTAACCTCTGCTCCATAATGATCGTGGAAAAAAACATGGCAGCTGCTCATGACACATAAGCAACAAGAGTTCATAAACACACTGCAATGACAAAACCTTAATAATGCAATATAAGAATATATTATCTTCTACATAATAATACAAGAAAATAAGGGTTTGAGAGGTTTTACCATCATACCCATTTAACGGAATATTCATATTTATATTATATATTATGCTATGTATTGGACTATGTTTACTAGCTTGCTTACTACCTTCTTTAGCTTTAAATAAGTTAGATCATTTGTTGTTAAGCTTATCATAGCACAAACATTGGAAGCTAGCCTAACTCTATCAAAAGTTACTCCAAACAGCACCTCTAAAGCTCACATGTTAACAAACCTTAAAATGTTATAGTTACACAACTATATAGTTTTGGTTTTTACAAAGAGCGCTGCAGAGCTGCAGCGAAGTGACTCCCCGCATTCGAAAAAAAAATCCTGACTCACCAGGCGTGATTAGCCAGGTGTGTTTCAGAAGCAGTGCAGTGTCAGAAATGAAGTTACTTTTGGTTGGTTATGTTTTGTGTTTACAATAAAGACTGTTACTGGGGAGAGGCTATCATCTGGCAGAGATTTTTGCGGTGAGTTATGTGTAGGGCATACAATTTCATAATATGGTGATCGTGTTTCCCAAACCGCAAAGATGTTTTGTCCACACACCAAAGATATTTAGTCATAGAGGAACAAAGAAACCAGAAAAATATTCACATTTAAGAAGCTGAAATCAGATAATTTTGACTTCTTTTTTCATTAAAAAACTACTTGAACCGATAATCAAAACAGTTGGAGATTAATTTAGTAGTCGATTACTAATCGATTAACCAATTCACTGTTGCAGCTCTAATGTAGTGTCCCTTCAGGGACTGTCACACAGAGGTTGTGAGTTTGGGTAGGTGGATGGTTGTTTACCCTGAAACATTATTGTTTGGGCTGCGTCACAAACTTCTCCACTTGATGTTGAGTATATGAGGTACCGGTAGGTATTATACTGTCTGAACTATCTGTATCAATAATATCCAGCAACAACTTATCATCTCTCTCTTTCATACTATTTTAGTCTCCGTCTCCCACTTAGCCTCTCACTTGTGGATACAGATGCAGACACACACAGCCCTGGTTACCATGGAGACACAGCAGTGAAAGGTCAACCAAACAAAGGTCTGTTCTTCCCTGTCCGTCCCACAGCTGACGATGAAGTCACTGTTTCTGTTTGTGAACAGCACTGTGTTGCTCCCACTGCGGCACACCACGAACTTCAAGCTACACATTGTGTGTTTCCAACTGACCTTTGCCGGGCTGCCTGTCGATGTGTGTCCGCTTCAAAACAAGTCATTTGATTCATAGTATGTATAATAGAGATTGTTTCAGTACTGTATTCAGTAACCTAACATTTTAACATTTAAATTAAATGTTACTAGCTTATCTAAATGTATTTCCATTTGTCTTGAAACTGTTCAAGCCAATCACAAGCATTTATCTAAATTTCATACGGTGACTGACGGACCCTGCGTTCCATTAGGAGCTCAGAACTCTAAAGTCAGGTTTGTCGTTCCATTATAATCTCGGAACTCAGGAATTACGACTTTCGAGACGGAAATTGCAACTGACACTCCACTGAGAGATAGGAGTTCCGAGGTATAATTGAACGCAGCAAGAGGGGTGCCCAATGGGAACGCCGCTAAAGCATTTTGATAAACAACCAAGATGGCTGCCACTGATGTGGAGAGGTCTGTCGAATTGGCAGTCGAGATATAAGGGGAACTGAACAGTTGGGCAATAACTGTCATCACATCACAATGACTGACCCTTACTGTTAATTCATGTAATTCATTTTGTCCATTGTTAATGCCAAAATATCAGTTAGATGTCTTAATGTGAATGATTGTCATTTTGTGCTACTAACCAATGCGTCATCTTTGTCCTCCTCTTGTTGCTCCAGCTGGTTGGTTTCCTGCACCTGTGCCTCGTTGCTCTCTGATTGGCTGTTCTCTTCAGTTGGACCTTCCCCCTCTGTCTCTGATTGGTCTCTGTAATCAGGCTGCTGCATGCATGCATGGGCAAGTTAATGAAGAAAAAAAAACAAAAACAAACAAAAAAAAAAGTAGAGGAGGGAGGGAGAGACGGGGGGAGGAAGAGAAGTGGTGGATCGAAAACAAAAAGGAGGAAATGAAAGAAACAGGACAAACAAACACAACAACAATAAGAAAAACAATACAACCACGATGGTGTCCATCCATGTGACAACATTCATAGAAATGAAAAATCCAAACAGAAAAGATTTATGGAGCTCACAAGACACAAAAAAGGATGTATAGGAAGAAAAGCTTGGTAAGGGAGGAGAAGGAGAGAGTGGAGAAAAGAAAGAAAAGGAGGATGGAGGGTAGGATGAAGGGCTGAGGAGGGAGTAGAGGAAGAGACATGGGAAGAAAAGAGCAAAGGGGGGAGAGGAGGCAAACGGCAATGGGAGGGAGGGGGAGAGGAGGGAGGAGAGATAAGACGAACGCCAAGGCAAGAAAAGGAGTAAGGTGGTTAAGATGAAATGTCAAGGGAGAGTAGAATAGCAACGGAGGAAGTCAGGGAATCAGATGAGAGCGGAGAAGCAGTGAGGGAGACGGTGAAGATGAGGAGGCGTGAGCCGTGGGAGAAAGGGGTTTAAATAGAGGGGGAGGGGTGTGGGTGGTGTGGTGGTGAAGTGCAGAAACCGACGGTTATGGTGCCCGTGCAGAGGAAAGGAGGGAAGGAGATAGGGGAGGAAAGGGGAGGAGAGATCGGAGGGATGTTGGGTCTCAGAATTGGCCTCTAATGGAGTCTAAACATTGTAGTTTCCTCAGTCACAACTATGTATCACCACAGAGTCTTTCCAAACAAATTAGATTATATCAGAATAGAAAACACAGATTTGACATGAAACAAGTTTCTCTTGCTGTGAAGTCAGAACACCCTAATGCAAAAATCTCCACTTTAAAAGGTCAATTTAGTCAATTTAGGCATGAGAGTCAACATGAGCTCATTTGTTTACAACAAAATGAAGGATTCTCGTCATATTTTATGTTTTGTAAACGTATTTCTGAAGGAAATGTGTCATCTACAGTAAAGTACTGAAAGAAAATAAGGCAGTCTCTGCTGATTCCAATATGCTCTTAAAACTATGTGGATCTTATATTGAATTGACTGTTATGTACTTGAAAATACAGTAAGTACTCAGAATAAATCAATAATAATTGAAAATTAACTGAGACCCAAGAGTTTCCCTGTGAAGCATTTCAAACGAGATCGCCGTCTCATGTGCAGCTTCAGAAATCTGTGACTCTCTAAATCATAATCCCAGTTAGAATTCTGCACTCTGTAGCAGGTAGATGGTGGATTTGTATAACTTCTTCTTTCACACGCCTGATTTTGTAATTTAAGATTAAATTTGAATTGGTTTTACAGTCAGGAATGATTTAATAGTAGCCAAAATAGATGAGCATCAAATCATGACACCAAACACTAGTCTTTTTAATTTTTTTTTTACCATTACTGTTTTTATGGAAGTTTAAAAAAAAAAATCTAATCAAAATAGTGTCAGTGTGACGAAATCTGTGGATAAAAGTCATTTTAAATGAAAATAGTTCTGCTTGATGTGCTCTTAGTAACCTCACTATGTGCATGCAACAAACAGGCTCCATTTGAGGCCTAAAGCAGCGTCTAAGTACCAAGTTCGGAGGAAAACTTAGAGCATGCAAAGGACATGGGTGGTGTCGTGTGGAGAAGTTTACACTGGCAGCTCAAATCTGATTTCATCTGAAACATCCACAAGATGTAGGGAGCATTACCATTTTACATTTATGTTTGTTTCTTAAGTGCTATTTGTTTCAGGTTAATCTAGGATATGAACAGGACAGACACAAGAATTTCTTTCAATCTAACTTTTTTGTCTGTCATTGTCAGGGCGTTGGTGGTGGTGCATCAGATTTGAGCGTGCTGTGTAAATCCATCCTTCACTGTGAGGAGGAGCTAAAGCAGCATGTCTAAATGGGATCGGGAGTGTTAGTCAGCCAAACTAATGGTAAGTGGACCAAACACAAATCTTTACAATAGCAGAAAGAAACTAGTGAAAAGAGAAAAAAAAAGTTCAACAAAATAGAAAGCTTAAAAAAAAAGATGTTAAATGAAAGAGAAAGTGTGACAAGGAGTGAAGAAAAGGATTGTGTGTTGTCTTGTCTTTTACCTTCTCCTCCTCAGTATGAAGTCCGTCCTGATCATCTCCAGAGCAGATGAGGGAGGTGCAGGGTGAGGCCAGCGGAGACACCCCCTCCACCCAAGGGTCCCTCCCACCTGCTGGGGGTTTACCCAGACAGTCTACCCGCTCCACAAAGGCCTGCAGCTGGGTGTGCAGAGCCTGAAGCCTGCTGGTCAGAGCACCAACCAGAGGCCGGTCCGCCAGGTCAGACAGCTCTGAAATCTGGGGGAACAAAGATAAAACAGAATTCATCACAAAGCCAGTCGTTATTGGCAGACTGAGAGAATGGCGTGGGCTGATAACTGTCAAGCTGCGGGGCGGATACTGCAGGGGGTCGAACAATCAGTGCAAGAAAAGGCGCCGAAGCAAAAGATAAAACGTTGGTCGTTGAGGCTGCAGTTTGGTCAGAACCAATTAAAAAGAAGGAGAATAAGATCAATTGTTACATCAGATTCATTTGGCAGATGCTTTTGTCAAAAGAAAATTAGAAGGATTTAATAACATCCCAATTCCCAACATGGGATTACATAATGTTTTTATTCAAGTTGTCTTATCCTTATCTTTGCCTTTTAGCTCTGGCTACTTTATGACTAACTGTAATTTAAACTAGATTTATAAACAGTAGGTCACATGACTGATTCATTCGTTGGATGGTTTTAGTGACCTGTGCTCTTGAACCATCAGAAAAGTAAAAAAGGGGCCGAAAAGCTTTCATTTGAAAATGTAAAGGCTTCATTAGACAGTGCCGCGGAGGAACAGCAAACCAAACACAGGACACGTACCTGGCTGTGAGGCGGAGGTTTGTCCAGGTCGCACGGCTCCGCAGCTTCGTTGCTGCAGACCTTGTGGTAGATGGATGGGGAAGAGGAGAGGCTGTTGGAATCGGGCGAGGTCAGGAGCTGTATCGCCGTGGAAACCAAGCGAGCCTGGTCCCTCATGGCCAGCAAAGCATCATGGTCCTTCTGCCCCAGGCACGCAGGAAGGGAGGCCGTCGCCTCAGCGATGTCCTCGATCTTCTTTTTCCGCTCATTAATCTCGAGGGCGTCATTCTCGCCCCCTACTGGCTCTTTGCGATGGGGCGGGCTGTTGGGAAAACACAGAGGGCACTTTGAGGACTTCTTGTCCAGTAGGACAAAGTCGCTCCATGTTATTTCTCTCACTGAAGCATCCAACACTGTAAAACCATAATTTCATCCAAAAATGTTGTGAGGGAAACGTACCTGCTGGGGAGGCACTCGGCTGAGTCTCCAGCCTCTGCGTCAGTCTCCAGAGCCAGTCGTAATGAGGACGAGGAGGATGAGGAGGAAGGAGTGTTGTACGCGGCCAGATCACAGCGTTGCAGGTTGGACAGAAGCACTCGGTTTTCGTACTGTAGCTTCTTCACTTTCCCGCCAAGCTCTCCAATCTGAAGCCTCGCTAGTCTCAGCTCCTCCTCCTGGACAGGAGTGTCTGTGCTGATGAGCACCGCCCCTTCCTGTATCGTGTGCACCGGGCTGTCGTTGAGCAGCCCGTCTCCCAACGACGTGAGTGAGTTGGACGACAGTGTGGACATCAGCGGCGGGAGTTCGGACTTGTAGCGGTTGATCTCGTTCATCAGGAGCTTGTTCTGTTCCTCCATCTCGATCAGAGACCTCCTCAGCAGCTCCGCCTCCTCCTCCACAAACTGGAGGTGTCGCTGGAGCTCCATGACGTTTTCAGAGGCAGCCCCTCCTCCAAGCACCATGGCTCCTCCAGTGAGACCAAGACCCAGGCCAACACCAGTCAGTTCTTGAGGTCCATCTAGGGGAGAAGCAGTTGGGAAATCAACCGAAAGAAATTGTTATAGAGTATGAAATAATGATTGCACACACGCAATAAATCTTTCAGTGTGTGCTTTGTGGTGCTGTTGCATTAAACAGGGAGGTGTTTCTGTTGTTAACCCAACCCTCACTGGTGTGACTTGCACAGACAAAATAATAGTAATAACACCCGTCAGTAAAACAAGGTTAAGCTAAGCTAACAGCTGCTGGCTGCAGCTTTGTATTAGTCATACAGAAGAGAAGAGAAAATGGAGATTTAGGACAAGAAAAATAAAATGCTGTTTCAAAGTTTTCGCCTCAAATAGATTCATTGATCAAATTTAGCTGTAATACTGAAAAAACCTTTTGCAAATTTTGAAAGTTAGTTAGTTAGTCGAAGTGACCTTTTAAGTTCAAACTAGCACTACAGTAACCATTGCTGATCTTGCAAGATTGTGAAATCCATGGTCATTAATCAGTGAAAATAGCCTGTCAGCCATATTTTACCATAACATCTTAATCCTGTTTTTGTCAACATTTTTTTAAATTTTAGCTTGTACTGTCAATTGGTTTACAGTCACTTGCACCTCCAGAAAGCTCACAACTGAGAAATGGACCACAGATATGTATAATATATACCAATGAGACGAGTTGAAAAAACTACCTTGCGGCCCCTTCATGTCGTCCATCTCGGCCCGGAGACCCCTGTTCTCCACCTCCAGCTCCACGATGCGTCGACTCAGCAGGTTGGCCTCCTCCTCCACCAGCTTCAGGTGGACTCTGATCTCCGCCTCGCGGGTGTGGGGGGAGTCAGCAACCTGGGGGTTGAAGGGGCATATTGTGAGGAGAACCCCCTACCTTCTCCTCCTGTTCACTCACACACTTTGAAACAGCTGTTGACCTTTATGATTGTAAGCATGAATCAGCATCAACTGAACCACCCTACTACTCACAGTTGATTGCTGGGAGGGGCAAACCCCTCATTAATATATATATATATTACATATTCGCATTGCCAGTCCTGGGCAATTGCTAATCAACGACATGAGCGACTGAAAATCTTACCACAAGTTCTCCTTGTTTTTCGTCACTGGAATGGATCAAAAGTTAGTTTGATTTAATGAGTGTTGTGCTCATTAAATCAAAGTGGAGTGTTCTGGCTGTTTCTAGAACAAAACAAATGCCCCTCATAAAGTTTTCCCAGGCATTTTTTGGGCAAAAGGGGGAATTTAAAAACAATTTGAGTTTAAATGGATCCAAATGTTGTTTATACTTTTTAAACAATGGCCACACTGTAATAGCCTAGTTGCACCATTAGGCAGCCTTCGGGTTAACATTAAATGAACTGACAAACTGATTAAATATTAAAAAGATAAAGAGCTAAATGTCGGGATAGGTCGTCTGTGTGCTGAATAACACAAGGTGTTATCCATCCATCCAGCCATCCATAAGGTATAATACTCACTGGGTGGGAGGCAGGGTACAGGGACCCTGAACCGCTCACCAGTGTATCACAGGACTGACAAATTGAGACAAACAACCAATCACGATGTAGAGTCACGGATTGGCCTCCATTTCTTTGTGTCAGAGGACTTTTCGTACACCAAGGTTTGGACCGAGAACCCTGATACTGAAAACCTGAATTACTTATTGTTCTTATATAAAATAGCTCTAGAGTAAATGTCAAGGTCTTTCCTCCTCGTCCACCCCTCACCTCCTCCACGGTGAGCGAGGCGTCGACATCTCCGTACAGCGACCTGAACTTGGCCAGCTCCTCTTTCATTGCCTCGCTGTCTTTCACCAGCTTGGTCAGTTTCTTGCACATCAGGGCTGATTCCTCTTTGGCGAAGTGGAGCTGACACTTCAGGTCTGAGCTGTCCTCCTGCAGTGACCGGACAGAACGAGGAGAGAGCGCTGAGGTTACGTTGATGAAAAAAAACAACAACTATTGCATCACACGCAAACATGTTGTCATGGAAAAGTCTGTAACTACGGCCGATTAATCGAGAACTATTTTAAATCTAATTTCACATTTGTCAATTTCATACTTTATATTACTCATGGTTTTTTTTTTTTATTTCCTTTGTTCAGACTTGCAATAGAAAGTTGATGAACTGAAAAATAATCAATGCGAATGAAAATGATGATTTGGTGCAGAGTAGAGACAAAATGTTGAATTAAACAGTTGCTTATGAAAGAAGCAGACTCCCTCTGAGGCAAACATGTATGATATTATAGTTTAAAAATCTGATGAATGACTAAATGTTAGTCGAGTAGTGGTTATAGATATGTCGTTGGTTTACTAATGATTATCATTTTATTAATTCTAATTTCAATAATTGTTTTGTGTTTTGTTTTTCCTTGATACGCCTTTGTCTTTATATTGTTTTATCATTGTACTGCTTCCCATGGGCTATGTGCATTTGTCCACGCTTTCTTGTGTTAAACAGTAATGTCAATGTTTCATTAATTATTTAATAATTCATTGACATTATTATGTCTTTTTATTTTTTCGTATGTGTTTTACCATCAACCTGCCTGCGACAGCAGATGAAAACTAGTACGCAAAGCTAAATCTGGCAGATTTAAGGTCAAACGTGGAGCTGATTTCTTTATTTGCACTTTATTATGTTCTGGTGTATTTTCCAAACCACAGCGATGTTTTGACATCATCCCAACAGACTCTTGTTGTTTACGGTCAGTTAAACACAAACCATTACTGTACTGTAACTCAACTGGGAAGAATTGGCTTTTTATTCTATTTAAATCGACTTGAGCTCAGCCTAATCTTGAGGTCAGGGTCATGTTAGCTTTCACACGATAAAAACCTCAGATATTGTAATTATATTGTAATACATTGTATTAATATTTAGCAGCTAAATAGCCTGATATTCTTCTCAGAAGCTGGTGGAGACCAAATCAGAGCTAAAAGGAGATTGATACTGGACTTAACTTCATCTGGTGGAAACGAGCATAAGACCAGACAAACAATAATGTTGCTCTGTATCTGCAGGGTGTGCAATTAAATGATATTAAATCAGGGCTATGTGTTTCTGTCAGGTTGCCATAAAACCATTAAAGATGGTCCGAGGAGCAGCACAAGGTTTATATGAGTTTAACAATTCAGATGTATTTATTCTTTTAAGAAAGAGAAGACAAATGGTATTGTTGTTGGTGTATCTGTCTCTGAAACACATCTCTGTAACTACTGCTGACCTGCGGTGACCCTGCGCTCCCATTCCTCAGAAGCAGCTCTGTGGTTGTTTTACGGCCTGCAGAGCATTTCCAACCACACTGAGGGAAGCCAGTCCAAACGCATTTACAACCATTTATGGTTTGTGGCTTGGAGAGGAAGACTAGGGCTGGTGTGAGTAGTCACAGATAGAGCGTGGTGCAGCTACCTTCACTGAAAACAGCGTCTGTGGAGGTAGGTTTAAAATCTCCAGATATGAGATGTTATATGAAAATGTTTTAACAAATCTCTTCTTTTTCAGTATTGTTTATTGTTGGAGTTTGGGAAAGTGCAGTTGAGGACAGAGAGTATTCACTTGTTTGTTGTTCTTGGAAAAGAACAGGAGCACGAACAAAAGAGCAGGAAGGGATATTAAATGTGAACTTGACACCTCATCTTGGATCCAAACATAAATAAAAAACTCGATACGGAAGAATAACACCGAGCACAAACACCTGCAGGACAAGATGGAGGCCAGAGAAGAGGGAGAGATGAGGTTAAGATGAGAGGGAGCGCGGGAACTGCTGATTCATCGGCTTCAAACTGCACGCGGCTTGTTTGGACAGATAGAGTGTGAACCCCCCCGGAGGAAATGGGTCAGAGACAACAGACAGCGGCGCAAACAGCACAGTCGTGTGCCACTAGGCGGAAACGCACTTAGAGGATCGAACGTGCAAGATCTCTGACATGACAGTTGTGGTCGGTGGCACCAGAGAAGAAGCTTAGGAAGTCCACTTTGCATGCAGTTTTCAGTTTAAAGCAGAAAATATGAGAATAAAAACATCTGATTGTGGGAGGATCTGTGTGAACAAGGTGCTAATTAACTGTCTGTGTGCTTTAATTAGAGAGTCAGCCACAGAAGCAGATAAATCAATAATGTTTTCATCCTACTCTCTGCCCCGTTTAAGTGACTGTTTTTCAACTGTGATGAGACATTCATTATTTAGATTTTATTTAATCTGATTGTGCTTATTGATACCGGATCATATCAAAATGATTATTCAGATTCCTGAAAGCTGACTGTTATTGGTCATAAATGACAATCTATTTCATGATTCTTCTTGGTTCAAAGATTAAACAAATATGTCTCCTGCCATGAATGAATTAGATGCCAACTGTTTGACATTTGTTTTGCATTTAACTGCTTATTTTAGTGTTGTCGCTGATTGGGAGGCGTCGTGATGGGGGCATACTGTGATAATGCTTAATTGTTATTCCATGTTGTAGGAGGTACAGAATATAATAACCATGTTGGAGCATCGGAAGGAATAACAGTTACATGGCGACAGTTACATATTTGGAGAGGTGACAGCTGCCTGCCGCGCCGCTGACACAGGCACTGAACATCTGACGTTATTTATCATCGACGTTTCATTTTATTATTTGCTACAGTTGCGTGTAGCTTCTGGAATGACTGTGAAAGAAGGGTACAAAGATCCACCTTATAAAACAAATGGCTGTCAGGAATCTAAATGACCTTTAAGCTGGGCTCAGACTACAGGAGTTTTGAAATCCTGATAGATTTTGAAATCCAGTTGCATCACGCACCAGAGGAGAATCCTCATGGATATTCTCCTCTCTAATCTCAAACATGCTCACGCTACAGGATATTATCAAGATCTTTGCTCCAGAGGCAGCGACGCAACACCTCACGTGTGATGTGATCTCACGGGGAAGAAGGTGCAAAAAAACCAAAAACACGATGGAGACTGACTGTAGTGCGAGAACTTGGCTCTATCCGTAATACATGCTTTGCAGTAAAAGCTGAAGATACATGCTGACACGAGCCAAGTCCAACGGCGCTGTCCACCGCACTCATACAGCAGCTTTTTTTCACGGTCCTCATTTCAAAAGGTCTATAATTTTGAGCAGAATCATCATGAGGCATTTCCAATTTTTCTTTCTGGTTGGTGAAGAAACTATATGTACAAAAAATACCATGCAGCAAGGAATTTTAGTGTGTGTGTGTGTGTGTGTGATCAGTGCTGGGTTTGATACGAGGGAGGAATTAGTGTCTCTGACATCTGACATCAGACGCCTCAACAAAGGGAAGCAGTTCAGGTGATTGCATTAGAAGGGGTTAGTGTGATGTATGTGTTTAATATCTTAGTCTGGGTCTCAGAAGATATTATGATAAAAATCTGAAATGACCATTGATAGGCGTGCTCCAGCCTATTTCTATTTATCTCTACAGTTTTTTTCTCTTTCCCCCTCTCTCTCTCTTTCTCTTTCTCTCCATCACGACGTACAGGTGTTTCTGTTCAACACAGTTATTCATGATATTTCTATCTAGCCCTCTATTTCTGCACAGCGTTGTGTGTGCGTGTCGTTTCTGAAAAAGCACACTATACATACATCTGATTTGCCGGACTGAACATAGCTCTGTGTGCTTGTGTGTGTGTGTTTGCGTGCGTGCGTCTCACCTGAGGGCCGGGCTTCTTGTCAGGTTTATTGTTGGGTCGTGCTCCTCTTTTCTTTTGGGAGTTCTGCAACAAACACACACACACACACAGAGTCTCATTAGTAAAAACATGGCACAACATTGACAATGAACTGTTTTCAATGAGATAAAGAAGAAGTTCGGCCTGAAACAAAGCAGAGCGAGAGACAAGACAACATGCATCAAGAAATAACTTCACAGATCAATATCCTTCCACAAGTGCATAGATTTGCATGTGAAATATGCTTTAAATGCCAAGTGCCCTTGATTTTAGTTCATATTCTAAAAAAGAAAACCCACACTGATTGAGCAATTTTTGTTTAAAAAGAGCTTTCACTATTACAGTTTTTCAGTTCATTTCTGATTTTTTAAGACGTTGCACGTTTAATATACGTGGTTGAAATGAATTAAAAGCAGGACCATAAAAATAAGTTTTGAGCAGGTTTTTTTCGTGTCAACAGAGGATGAATTTCTATTATGTAATGGGAGTCCGGACCAAAGCTTGTTCTAACAGCACACGCACACACACACTTAGAATATTGTATGGCACAGTTCCTCTCCCTCTCATGCTCTGATGACCCAGATGTCATTGCCATGGCGATGTTGATCATTCCCATGGTGATTTTAATTACCACGGCGACACTGATGAGAGTGTGGAATTGCAGCTGTGAGAGGAAGAGAAGGAGAAGGAGAAGGAGGCATAGAGGGAAATGTTGAAAAAAGAAAAGAAAAGACAAGAGCAAAGTAGGGACAAATAGGACCAAACAAAAGCACAGATCATCTAATGACAAGAACAAAAAGCGGGAGTGCTTTCCTAGCAAATTATCCGCACGCACATACACCAGCAGCAGCAGCAGCAGCATCTTCTGCTCATCCTAGTGTCCTCCCAGTGCATTAGTCTCTCATAAATCATCATCATTCCTTCTCTTTAGAGCCAAGACCAGTCTCTCTCTCACGCATGCACACGCACACACACACACACACACACACACACACACACACACAGACACACACACACACACACACACACACACACACACACACACGGGGAGTAACGCTGCAGTGCAAGTCGGGAAGCTCAGCTGGCTCAGGCCGTTTCCATGGAAACAAGCTACTCTCTGCAAAGCACCACCGACAACAAAAGAAAAGAAACGGAGCGAGGGAAAGGGAAGAGAGAAATATAAATAAATAATACTTAGGGTCAATTCTTCTTTCTTTTTTTGATGGTCCTCCCAAAATATGAAGTGAATGTTTGAAGTGAACTGTTAAAACTCTGCCACCGTCGAGCTCCGAGGATTTTTTTAAACAATTCCAGGTGGAGTTGCGGTGCAGCATCAGCATGAAGGGCATTTGCTTATTTGTGTGATTTTCCTTTCCACAACTCTTTTTACCCCACACCTCCTCGTTCTCTCCCTCAACTCTTCCCATCCTTTCATCCTCTAACTCACATTCAAGGGCACGGGAATGTTTCCCAACCTTTTTAATTTTTCATCTCCTGCTGTCCTTACCATCCCTAGTGTCCTACCTCCCTCCCTCTCTCTCTCGGTCTCCCTAGTTTATCAGCGGGAAACAGTCTGTTAATGGATGTAAACCCACCGATCAATAAGCCTGCGTGGTATAGCGGAACCATTGATTGTGAGATGGTCAAACAAAATCCGGACCTATTGGATCAGGCTTTCAGCTGAGCAGCATTCAGTTGCAGAGAGGGGGCTTCGATGGAATAAAAGATGGAAGTGAATTCATACCAAAACGCTAGAGGGGAGCTCATGACACTGAATATCACACCGAGCTTCATTTGCATGTGAATTATAAGAGGAAGAAGTTACTCAATGTGCCAGACAACTGTTCGAGTTTCTGACTGCACAATACAAAAGCTTTTTGTGGGATAAAAATAATAACAGACCAGTCACTTTGTGAGGGCAAGTGGTGAAGAAACGCCTCCACTGACATTACACACTGTGAAAACACCAAACAGCAGCGTCAAGCGGCTATATCACACCTGAACAGCGTGAGCCACAAAAACTCTGACACTCAGTTTGGCGAACCCGTCGCCTTAAGCTGATCCTCATCAGCCTGAAATGTGTCAGAGTCGCCACCAATTACGAGTTGCCTCGGCAGGCACGCCGCAGCCCGAGCTGCCGTCTTAACAGCGAAGAGGGGAAACGCTGCCTGGAGCAGAAAATGCGCCGTTGCTGGCTAGAATTCAAATTTGGTTCAGTTCTCAAGTTATCTTCCAGGACATGTGGTGCAAACGTCTTTTCCTTCCTTCTAGTTTTGATAGGATATGATGATGAGAGACATTAATCCCTAAAGATTGGCTCCTGTTGTTGTGTGTCTGTGGGACTGTTTCACGTCTGGGAAGCAACTTTATTTTTTCTGTCACACCAGTGCACACATAATTCTCACTTTTACAAAATTCTATTTTATGGTTTTTATTATTTATCTTGCCATGAATGAATCACATGCCAACTGTTTGACATTTGTTTGACATTTGTTTTACTTTTAACAGCTTATTTTGAGGCGTCATGATGGAGGCATACATCTTCGTGGGGATACTCAGTGTCCTCACAACTAAATGTCTGGCCCAGACCCAAACCTAACCCAAACCCTAAAACTAAATCCTAACCCTCAAACAGTCCTTTATGGTTGTGAGACCTCTCCGAAATGTCCTCAATCCATAAGATCTAATAGTCAATGGTCACACGCACGCACACACACTGAGACGAAGGCCTTGTGTTTCTGAGTCTGCGGGTCTCCAGTTACACTGCAGATAAGATAGCAGGCCGACTCTCGTGTTATCTGATAACCTGTTTAACAGCTTCTGGCAGGGTCCTCTGCTTCTCCGGCAGCGACGCGACGCTTTTGCCAGGTAACGTTTCACGATATTTGACAATAACCTCACCGTTGACTGTGAACAGGAGCGAAATGCTGATGCGAGGGGAGATGGATGGGTCGGAGAAAACAGTGGGAGAGTGGGATGACAAAAAAGCGGAAAGAGAGAAGCACAGACGGATGGATTTTCAAAGAGAGGAATGCGCGCCAAGCCCTCCTCTGCCTGACTGAACCGGTGGATGGACGGAAACTGACCACGACAGAGAGGGAAAGAGGGGGGGAGACGCTCGCTGACAGTGAGAAGAAGAATGAGAAACAGATAACAGCAGTGCTGGCAGAGTGAGAAAAATAAATGAGGAGCGGCCGAGAGTGAGAGATGTTGGCATTCCTGCATCATGGATGAGGAGGCACAGTGGCGAGAACGCTCCTCCTCCCCGTCCAATCTGATCTGCAGCTCAACCAGCCGTGACGATCGGGGCTGCGGAGCAGGGCGGGATCAAACAAGCAGGCCGAGGGAGCTGCTGAAGCCCCCGTAGGAAAAGTTAGGAGAGTCTAGAGAGGGACAGGCTTAATGTAATGTGCGAATGATGAAACTAAACAAACTAATGTTGAAACCCCGGAACTACGGCAACGATGTGACTTCCGCAAGAGATGGCAAATGAGGACTAAGGTTATTGGAAACCAAGTTGAAATTTTAAAGACAAAATATTCTGAGAAAAATGCAAAGTCATGAAATTAATTCAAACGGCTGAAAATAGACACGGAGGAATGAAAGCGGAGTCTCGCCGCCTCATCAGACAAACAGTGAAACTCTAGAAATTAAAGAGGACAGCAGCCGCACATATCCTCTGACAAAAATGTTGGAAAAAAGGCTTGACCGAGATGTTGCACCGGAGCAAAGTCTCATCATGTCTTTCTGACGTGGCTCCAACAGCCTGTTCGGGTTACGGCCTGTCACGCAGGTTAAATAACAATAGGGCAGATTGCTCTCTGACAATGGAAGAGACAAAGAGAGAGGAAGCGGCTGCAGGGATCAGATTTTGCTTTTAGTGTAGAGACTCACCTGAACCAACCGGCCGTTAAATCGTGAGAGCGCCACACAGCAGAGGAGAGAGGAATGCTGTGTTGAAATGGATTATAAGGGTGGAATTACTTTTTTTCACGACCTTTTTATTGTGTTAAGGCAACAAACACAAACTCATCATCCCAGTACAAACGAGCAATGACGACGTTCACTCATGTCACGTCAGCGTTCGGCTAATCTGACAGACCGGAAACACCTGAACCCACAGCGGCTGTATGTAAAGACTGTAGATGCTAGAAGCAAAATTTTAGCTGCGAGTGGACCGTGTTGATGACTGTGAACAAATAAAAAAACTGCTTTCCACAGCTGAATTATCATCATGTCCGGCCTCCTGCAGGTTGTACCCGGACGCCACAGAACGGTTCTGAATGGGTTTTTCCTAAGAACTACAGAAAATGTCCCCAAAAGTTTGCGTCCGCACATTTTGCCGGGTGTTGCCGTTCACCAGTAAAACGGCTCGAGTGACTACTGACAGGGGGCGACGGCAGAGGCGACGATTCAAGCAGTGAGCGAGTTGCCGAGCGCGTGAATACGTTCTACCGTTGTCACGGTCGCTTGTGGCGAGGGGCTGTGATCAACACGAGCCGAGGGCGAGAACAGGCGTTTGGGGCCGCGAGTGCGGGAGCCAAAGAGGGAACGTCATTCTCCTTCATACAAGTCAGTGAGATGATATCTGAAGCTGTTATTTGAAAAGGTTCAACGTGTAGGATTTAGTGGCCTCTAGTGGTGAGTTAACAACCAACTGAACACCCTTACGTACAAATAGTTTAATCTGTACATATTGATAAATTTGAATCAGAAAGACAAACATAGTTTACTGTTTTACCATTTAATTAACTACACCCTCACCCGGCAGCACTGTTTTGGCGGCTCCGCCTGCAGGCGAAGGTTGCCAGATGACATTGATGAGCAAGAATTTAAATAAGATCAAACTTTGTAGCCTTGTGGGGATTTTTTAAAGAGTGGTTTTGATTCCTATCATTTAACTAACGGAAAGAAAGTAAAAAAGTGTATTTTCCATTTTTAATGCGAGAAGCCTAAACAGAGACCAATGGTTCTGGTGATGTTATAGTTTTCAAAGCACTACACTCAATTATTCTTTCCCCTTAATGGCACAAAATCTGACACACTCCAAAGTCACATTTTCAGTCACAAGATTTTGATGTTCTTTTTAAAAATGTATGCGCCTGAAAATACCACAACAGACATTTTTCTCCGAGACAGCAATTAGATCAGATATGCTTAGAAATTGAGGGAAAGTGTGTGTGTGTTTGTGTGTGTGTGTGTGTGTGCACAGAAAGCGAGTGTGGGTTTGCGGAACG